>NC_085876.1:50340239-50352739 GCF_034702125.1 Engraulis encrasicolus
TGGAATAGTCAGGTGTTGGCCGTGGCTTAGCAGTCTAGCGTAGTCGTTAGCCTCAAAGTTGGCGAAGCTTGTGTCTGTGCGAGCGAAAGAGAGTAGCGACGTGTGTGTGTGTGTGGCTAATCTGAAATTATGAGCGAGTTAACAGTCGAATTCCCATGGAAGTGCCTTTGTTGTAGGCCTATTCTGTTTGATGCCTTGGTATTTTGTACTGGTTCTGTGGTAGCAATTTGCAAACTGGTGGGCATTTGAGCTGTTACGGTCATGTCCACGCACAAATGTTTCGTGTGTGCTGTCACATGCACTTCTCATTAGCTCTAGGTCCGTCAATGTTTTGAAAGACCTCAGGAGTCAAAGCACATGAAACGATATTGTGCAATGGATAAGATAGGCCTATATGCTATGTCGATGGATGATTTAGTTGTTATAACCCCGTTTTGCGTTTTCTTTGCCTGCTACTTCTGAATTGATCACCATTTAGCTTCACGTTATGCTGCTTAAAATATGTTAAGCCTACGCTACGTCTAGATCAAACGAGCGCTAGATTTTGAATACCGTAGCCAGCTGCGCATTACACCGACTCTCATGCCGTGGCAGAATCTTTCTCGCGTCACGCTCTCTTGAGCTGCCATGCAGGTGACACTCTAGCTTGCGTGAGACCTCTGGTACAACCCCCCTAAAACGAATAAGGCATGAATCTTTGGATTGAGTGGCAAGGGCTGAGTTGGTCAAAATTTCGAACTATTTTGTTATTAGTATTAACTGCCATAAGACGTTCTCTTGGACACCTCCAATAGATGAAACAAATAAACGTCATTTTATGGCAGCATTTTATGGCAGCAGTGGTGTCAGCTCATGTTCTGTTCTTCTATCTTGGTTAGGTCCTCTTGCTTGCATATATATGGCATTCTTATTCACATTTAAAATCCTCAGTCAGTGCAATGTAAAGACAGGCTATTCACAATTGCTGGCTTTGATCACTTGAAATTGTGAAAGCGAACATTGTACCTTCTCACTGGTCATTTATGATCAGATCTCTTTATGCTTATAATATTCACTATTGCATTCATTCAGATGCACAGGTGTGTGTGTGTGTGTGTGTGTGTGTGTGTGTGTGTGTGTAGTGTGTGCAGGGCCACTGACAGCTTTTACCGGGCCCGGGACTAAATCATCTGAAAGGCCCCCCTCTCAATAAATACAATACAATTGGGTCCCAATTCTGGGGGCCCTCTTTCTCAGGGCCCGTGTCAACTGTCCCCTTTGCCCCCCCTGTCGGCTTCTGTGTGTGTGTGTGTGTGTGTGTGTGTGTGTGTGTGTGTGTAGTGTGTGCAGGGCCACTGACGGCTTTTACCGGGCCCGGGACTAAATCATCTGAAAGGCCCCCCTCTCAATAAATACAATACAATTGGGTCCCAATTCTGGGGGCCCTCTTTCTCAGGGCCCGTGTCAACTGTCCCCTTTGCCCCCCCCCTGTCGGCTTCTGTGTGTGTGTGTGTGTGTGACGTGTGTGTGTGTGTGTGTGTGTGTGTGTGTGTGTGTGTGCGTGTGCGTGTGCGTGTGCGTGTGCGTGTGCGTGTGCGCGCGCCTGTCAATTGACCACAATCTGGCTTTATTACATTTTTCAATACTCCACGAAGGTCTAAAATTTTGCCCATGGTCTAAAAAAGGTCTAAAAAAGTCTAAAATTTCACTTGTTAAAACCTGCAGACACCCTGCACACACACACACACAGCACCGCACCACTGCTTAAGGAAGACACTAATGAGCCACAGGCAAACACACATGCAGAATATTCAGTCACACACACACACACACACACACACACACACACACACACACACACACACACACACACACACACACACACACACACACACACACACGTATATGTTATGTATATGTTAAGTGTATAGACACACACAGGCATACAGTATATGCACACACACGCGCACATACTCTTAAGCATGCAGATACACACACACACTTAAGCATGCAGATACACACACACACTTAAGCATGCAGGTACACACACACACTTAAGCATGCAGATACACACACACACACTTAAGCATGCAGATACACACACACACACTTATGCCGTGTCCAGACCAAGAGCGAACTACGCTGCCTGGTAGCGTGGGTAGCAGAAGAAGTTTCGCATTGAATACGCTGTATTCGCTCGAGACGCAGCATTGACATGTTTGATTCAGCTAATCACATAACGGCTCTGGCTTGACAGCCTGGGACATTCGGAGATATGAACGTTCCGATTGGTTGTCGCCGAACAGCGTCAGAGCGAATTCGCCTGCGATTAGATTTAGTTTAATCTTAAAAATTCGCTCTGGTCGCGCAAGAAGCTTCGCTACTGGCGAATTCGCTTTGGTAGCGCAGGTCGCGTGCCCTCCATAGAGAAATAATGACTTCCGTCGCTTCGTTCGCCCCGTTCGCTCTTGGTCTGTACACGGCATTAAGCATGCAGATACACACACACACTTAAGCATGCAGATACACACACAGGGAGAATAAGGTGGAGTGCCTATAAGGACGGACTATTCAGGTGCAATAAAATACATGGAGTTGCACTTCTGCAGTGGAGGAGAGGAGAGGAGCTGGGAGTGGGGAGGCTTGCCTGTTACAAGGGCCAATACACCCGCCGCAGCGAGATTCAAGGGACAGAGAATCGTTTCAGTGCAACAAGAGCGATACGAGCGATTGAAGCGACTAGAGTATGTCCGTTAAAAGCGGGATGCAAGCATTGTGGTGGCTGCCGCCGAACCGTGTCATAGCTAATTTGCATAATATTCCCAGGAGTGAAACTACAAACTGTTGCTCTTGTCGCCCGAATCGCCTGTAGTCGCCCGATTCGCTTTTGTTGCGCGACTCAATGCAAAGTCGATTACTTCCGTCGCTTGCTTCGCTCATGTCACGGGGGTGTATTTGTGCGGTTACAAATGTGTGCGTTCTCTTCTTCTTCTTCCTCTTCTTCCTCCTCCTCCACCCCCTCCTCCTCTTCCTCTTCCTCTCCTTCTTCCTCCTCTTCTTCTTCCTCCTCTCCTCCTTATCTCCTCTTCCTCTTCCTCTCCTTCTTCCTCCTCTTCTTCTTCCTCCTCTCCTCCTTATCTCCTCCTCTTCTTCCTCTTCTTCCTCTTCTTCCTCCTTCTCCTTGGAGCAAGAGGGGAAACTGGTGAATTGTATTGGCGTTTTTAAGCTATGGTTGAGTCAAGGATTGTAACTGAATTACTGAACCTATTTTAAGATGACAAGGAATGACAAGAAATGACTATGGACAATTGATGATGGTAAAATATTGTATGTTATGAACTGGTGTTGAAGTCCAATAAATGAGTTTTAAATCTCTCCTCCTCTTCCTCTTCCTACCCCTCCTCCTCTTCCTCTTCTTCTTCCTCCTCCTCCTCTTCCTCCTCCTCCTCATCTCCTCCTCATCCTCCTCATCCTCCTCTTCCTCCTCCTCCTCCTCCTCCTCCTCCTCCTCATCCTCCTCATCCTCCTCCTCCTCCTCCTCCTCCTCATCTCTTCCTCATCCTCTTCCTCATCCTCCTCCTCATCTACTCCTCCTCCTCCTCATCTCCTCCTCTTCCTCCTCCTCCTCCTCCCCATCTCCTCCTCCTCCTCATCCTCCTCTTCCTCCTCCTCATCCCCATCTCTTCCTCCTCATCATCTCCTCCTCCTCCTCCTCCTCCTCCTCATCTCCTCATCCTCCTCTTCCTCCTCCTCATCTCCTCCTCCTCCTCATCCTCCTCCTCCTCCTCTTCCTCCTCCTCATCTCCTCCTCCTCCTCATCCTCCTCCTCCTCCCTTCCTCCTCCTCATCCCCATCCTCATCCTCCTCTTCCTCCTCCTCATCTCCTGCTCCTCCTCCTCCTCCCTTCCTCCTCCTCCTCCTCTTCCTCCCTTCCTCTTCATCCTCCTTCCCCTTCTCCTCTACTTCTCCTCCTGTTCTCCTCCTCCTCCTCTCCTCATCCTCTTCCTACCCCTCCTCCTCCTCCTCCTCTTCCTCCTCCTCTCCTCCTCCTCTTCATCATCTTCCTCCTCCTCAGCTGGTAAGGCCAAGTACACGTTTGACTTCTCGGAGGAGGAGGGCGGCGGCGACGATGACGACGACCAGGAGGAGGAAGATGGCCGCTCGTCACCCGTGGCGACGGGCCGCTCGTCGTCTCCGCTGCGTTCCTACGGCGACTCGCAGCCGAGCAGGGAGCTGTTCAGCAACAGCAACACCACGCAGGACGAGGACGAGGACGACATCTTCCCACCCAGAGCCACACACACATCGTAAGGAGACACTACAGACATATTCCCACCCAGACCCACACACACATCGTAAGGAGACACTACAGACATATTCCCACCCAGACTCACACACACATCGTAAGGAGACACTACAGACATATTCCCACCCAGACTCACACACACATCGTAAGGAGACACTACAGACATATTCCCACCCAGACCCACACACACATCGTAAGCAGACATTATAACATCTTCCCACCCAGACCCACACACACATCGTAAGGAGACACTACATCACATCTTCCCACCCAGACCCACACACACATCGTAAGGAGACACTACAAAGCGGATTCCAAAAAAGTTGGGACACTTTGTATTTTGTGAATAAAATCAAAATGCTGTCATTTTCAAAACATCTAATATGTTAATAAGGTAGAGCATTATGTACAGACAACATATCAGTTGTTAAAGTCGAGCAGAATTATTGTTTTGAGGTAATTATGTGATCATTTAAAATTTGACCCATGCAACAAATCTCAAAAAACATTAATGCACAACTAAAATACCATCACAGAAAGGCTGTGGCACTCAGCAGTGAAGATTTTGAGGGACTAATTACTTATCTATTACACAGAAAGATTGAATTATCAAAATTGCAGGCATATAAGGCCTATTTCCGTAATATAGAGTTCTGTGTTATCATTGCATGAGTTATGAGATCATGACATACTTGTGGTCAATAAGCAAGCTATGACACTCCAACAATGACAGCTCTCGAAAAAATGACCATAAACACAACACTTGATTAATGCACATGATGCAGACATTAAACAGTGTTACATGCAGAAAAGCTCATTCTATGGACCTAGGAGACATGTGAAACTGTCCTCTGATTACAGGATGGAAAATAGTTTATCCTGTTTGAAAATTATGGAGTCATGCACCCTCCAGGTTATATAGAAAATGAATACTTCAGCTTGATTTAGTGGTCAGTCTGAAAGACAGCATATACGATGGTAAGGGGGTGCAGAGGTGACTTGGTTAGGGTCTTCTTACTCATGTAGAGCATTAAAATGAATGTTAAATGATGCATACAGACTTTAAAAAGCAAACATAGCTACCAAGGCATTATATTTTGGAGCACCGCCTTTAGGTATTGTCCCCTAATGGTGGCAAATTTAAATCTCTACTATGTTCCAACAGTGTGGTTCCATCATAAGAGTAAACAGGTCACAAAATTGTTTTCTTGCAGTCAGGATATGCCCATATTAAGCATAACAAAAAGGTAAACAAGTTGAAGAACACACCTATCAGTTGAGCTGCTGAAATCATGTCTTGCACATCAAAATATCTAATTTTTGAATAAAATTATGCCATCAGTCAAAGTATTTAACTGTTCAGTCTCATCCCTTGTGTTGTGTTTAGTCTTATCTAATATAAAATGCATTTTATTGGCCCTGTCCCAACTTTTTTGGGATTTGTTGCAAGGGTGAAATTTTAAATGATCACATAATTACCTCAAAACAATAATTCTGCTTCACTTTAACAACTGATTTGTTGTCTGTACATAATGTTCTACCTTGTTAACATATTGAATGTTTTGAAAATGCCAGCGTTTTGATTTTATTCACAAAATACAAAGTGTCCCAACTTTTTTGGAATCCGCTTTGTACATATTCCCACCCAGACCCACACACACATCGTAAGGAGACATTACACCACCCAGACCCACACACACATCGTAAGGAGACATTACACCCAGACCCACACACACATCGTAAGGAGACACTACATCACATCTTCCCACCCAGACCCACACACACATCGTAAGGAGACATTGCATCACTATTCCCACCCAGAGCCACACACACATCGTAAGCAGACATACACCCAGACCCACACACACATCGTAAGCAGACACTACACTTCCCACCCAGACCCACACACACATCGTAAGCAGCACTACATCACCAGCAGAAATCTCACCTGTGTATGCGTGTGTGCGTGCGTGCGTGCGTGCGCGTGCGTGTGCGTGTGTGTGTGTGTGTGTGTGTGTGTGTGTGTGAATTGGAATAAATATTAAATTTATTAGTGAAATATGATTTTTGGTATGTGTGGTAACTCCCCCCAGTATATTCGATCGGTTGGCGGTTTGATCGGTTGGCTGTTTGATGGATAATTGGATAATTGACAGATTTGATTGAGTGTTTTGCAAGTAGTGATAGATAATCTGATTGACTGACAGAGATGTTATTGCTTGTTTTGTTTTATTAACTGACTGCTTCTGTCTGGTATTGCTTGTTTTGTTTTGTTTTATTAACTGACTGCTTCTGCTTCTGTCTGATGAAGGTCGACGCCTGCAGCCAAGAAGAAGACGCCCACGAAGACATTCACCTCCAAAACGGCCTTCTCCGACAAGAGCGACGACAGCGGTAAACACATGTTGCTGATATTACTTTTTTCTTATTATTATTTAAATAATTTCGCTGTTTTACTTTAATGAACGACGTTTCGGTACTAGACCTTCATCAGTACCGAAACGTTGTTCATTAAAGTAAAACAGCTAAATGGTCAGTGTGCTGGAGTTTTTTTCAAGTTGTCTGCTGAGTGACTATGGGCCATCTCTGACGCACCTGCCAGATGAGGTGTGCGAAAAAAGTTTTAATTATTTAAATATATATATATATTCAGGGGCATGTTTGCCTCCATTTCGATAGTACAGTATAAGAGGTGAGTGGGAGAGAGAGGGATGGGTGGGAGGATTGGCAAATGACCCTGGCCATAATCGAACCCGGGTCGCCGGCGTAGTAACCTAGTGCCCTACCGTTAGGCCACGTCAGGACCTGTTGATAAGAAATATTAAATAATAATTAATGTGCCATAAAAGGATTTAAAAAAACATTTGAGGTACAAAAAGGAGGGGGAAGCCTTTTATCAAACACTTGGTACATACTTAAAAAGTTTTTTACATTTTATCTTCATGGCTGTTGAGACGCCCAAGTTTTTTCAATGGTTGTTGGAACTTGTTTTTGAAATGCTTGTGTGTCTGCGTGTGTGTGTGCGCGTGTGCGTGCGTGTCTGTCTGTCTGTCTGTGTGTGCGTGCGTGCGTCTGTGCGTGTGTGTGTGTGTGTGTGTGTGTGTGTGTCTGTAGATGTTTGTGTTGTAGATGGTGGCAAGTCGGACAGTGAGGAGGACCACAGCCAAGCCTTCTCCACATACTCCAGCAGCTCAGCATTCGAAAAGCCAACGCCCGCCAAAAAAGGTAGCACACACACACACACACACACACGCACAAACACACACACACACACACCACACACACACACACAAGCATGCACGCACACACTGTTATTACCCCTCCTACAGCTGGACACACACACACACACACACACATACAAACAGACAGACACGCACACACATACACAGACACAAGCGCCCAGCAAAAACAATTATGTCATTTCCCTTTCCACCACCAGGTGTCCTCACAACACCAAACACCGCATCCCAATTCCACAGTGCCCGCCAAAAACAGACAACACCTCCTACACACCTTCTACCATATCAGCCAATGTTAATTCACGATCACCAAAAAGACTTTCCTTTGAAGGAGTGGGCAGAATCACACAACTGTACTGTCCTTGTATGTACAGTGCATGAACAAACACAACTTGTAGAATACACAGGATGTCAAGAAAATGTTGTGAAGAAACTTCGTATCTCAACTTTTTCTCTGCCTGATGAAGGTCTAAGGACCGAAAGCTTGCAAGTCAAGTAAAGCTTCTTTGCACAAAAATAGACCTGAAGTGTGCAGATTGTCTTCTTTTTATACAGAATGTTTTACTGAATCCTGCACCTTCTAAACAGCTGAGCGGTGGCCTATCACAACTTAAGTTATCTCAGCTTTTAAAAAATAGTTTTTAGCTTATTAATTTATTAGTCACTATTTTCTAATTGGATAATCATTTTAATTTATTAGTCACTATTTTCTAATTGGATAATCATTTTGTTATTTTAAGTTGGTTATTAAATTATTTGTAAATGCTTTTTACTTGAAACTAGAATAACACGTTTGCTTGAATAATCATTTTATTATATATTAAGTTGGTTATGAAATCATTTATCATACAAATCATGGAAACTGGCCAGTAGGACTGATTTCCATTTTATAATGAAATAAGAACGAATATAAAATAATTAATAGAAATAGTGGAGATCCGGGGTTTCTGCTGGGCAGCGATGCTATGCTAATAACGGTAACGATGGCCAACAATTACTAGTCATATAATTGATCACTGATTTTACAGGTTACGATTGTCACTTCCACAACTTTTTTTTTTTTTTTTTTTGCCCAGCCATAACCACTACCACTCCCCACCACCAGATGTCCCCACACACCCACCCACCCACCCAGCACTCTAGAACCCGCATCGCATCGCATCGCACCGCTCCTCTTCCTAAAGACAAGAGAGTTTTATTGCAGCCCACTTATGAGTCTTCTCCCTCAGGCTACTGTACAGCTGATTATTCACACAGGAACCCTGAGCAGTGTAGTGTCACTGCTCACACACTTTCATAAAAATAAATATTTGATCGTCTCTTCTCGCTGAGCATTCCCGCTCCATCCATCCACACACTTGTCAGGCGGATGAGTTGTTTAAACAGGAGAAATGTGCATTTGGCTCAGCATTAAGACACCTTTAACGTCGTCGGAGTCAGTAGGGAAATTGAGTGGAGTGTGTGTGTGTGTGTGTGTGTGTGTGTGTGTGTCTGTGTGTGTGTGTGTCTGTGTGTCTGTGTCTGTGTCTGTGTCTGTGTGTGTGTGTTTGGCTCGGCGTAAAGACACCTTTAACGGCATCGGAGTCGGTAAGGAAATTGAGTGTAATATGGCTGCAGAAGGGTCTTTTCGGGACTCTTTGTCTGTTTCGAGATTTCTATTCGTTCATCAGACTCGAGAGGCCGAGAGTCTTTTTGTTGACTGCTTTGCCAGACTAGCATATTATCTGCAGCACGGCTCCTGCGAGCGGGGATATGCTTGTGTGTGTGTGTGTGTGTGTGTGTGTGTGTGTGTGTGTCTGCGTGTGTGTGTCTGCGTGCCTATGTGTGTATGTGCGTGTGTCTACGTGTGTGTGCGTGTGTGGGAGTGTATGTGCGTGTGTGTCCACGTGTGTGTGCGTGCGTGCGTGTGTATGTGCGTGTGTGTCTACGTGTGTGTGTGTGCGTGGGAGTGTATGTGCGTGTGTGTCTGCGTGCGTGCTTGTATGTGTGTGTGCCTGTGCGCATGTGTGTGTGAGTGCGTGAACTCTCTCTGCTCCCCTCTGCTGCAGCAACAGTGTTTACTAGACCCATTTAAACTAGCCTGGTTCACACCAGACGGTGTGTGTGTAGCTTCGGCGTCCCCTGGCGGCGCAGAGCTACACACACTACCGTCTGGTACACAGCCATAGAGCATGCTCCGTCTCCAACCAGAAAATAGGCTGAGAATGTATTGCTTCAAAATCAACGGTAACTCACATTGAGGAGTCACAAGACAGATTAGAGACTATATTGACTCTTTAAAGATTAACAGGAAGGTTTTTGAAGGAATTTGTTGGTGAGGAGGCCGTGCCGAAGCAATAAATTCTCAGCCTATTTTCTGGTTGGAGACGGAGCATGCTCTATGGCTGTGTACCAGACGGTAGTGTGTGTAGCTCTGCTCCGCCAGGGGGCGCCGAAGCTACACATACACCGTCTGGTGTGAACCAGGCTATCGATCCTACAGCCCACGATTCAATTAATCGATTCCCCCACTAGAGAAATGACAAATCGATTTTTGTAATTTTTTTGCTCATTTTGTGAGGCATTTGAAGTCATGAAGTTATAATGATCATAATATTAAAGATCTCCGTCAAATTAAATGCATGCAGATGTCAGCTTTTGTTGATTTATTTAACATTTTCAAACATAAGCAAAGCCTGTAAGGTAAAAAAAAATGTGAACCATTGATTTGAATCGAATCGTGAAGCACTCTTAAGTATCAAAAATACTTTAATCGTTGGCCTAAAGCAGCGGTTCCCAAACTTTTTCCCCTGCGCACCCCCACCTACATTTCAATGTAGTCGGCGCATCCCCTAAGCAAATATTTTGGTGTGCTGATGGCCACGCAACTATGAATCACTGCACATTATGGGCAGTTGTATTGGGGAATCCTCTTTTCCAATTGTCTAGGAGTTAAACTAAACTTCAGGTGGACCCTTTCTTCCAGCATACAATTCACCATACAATTAAAAACTATTTAAATGTTCATTAATGCTGTATAAAAACTCACATATCCACCAAGGCTCTATTTAGCTTGCGCACCCCCTTATGGCAGGCCGCAGGCGCGCATCCCCAGGGGTGCACGCACCCCAGTTTGGGAAACCCTAGCCTAAAGAATCGGTATTGAACCGAATCGCCATGAAGGGTGTTATTTACACCCCTAACAAGTTGGTGCAAAACTCATCCAACCACAACAGGACACATAAGAATTACATTGAAGAACAGGATCACTGCTAGAACTGAGAACCCTCTAGCAGCCCTAGACACACACACACACACACACACACACACACACACACACACACACACACACACACACACACACACACACTTATTATTATTATAGCATGAGTTCACTGGTAAAAATGGCGAGTGACTGGTAGATTTTGAAATCTACCTGCCAGAGTGACTGGTGGGGAAAAAACTCACGTTTCACCCCTGACACACATGCATACGCACACACACACATTTTGTTCTGACGCGCCCCCCTCCCTCCAGCTAAGAGACCGTCGGAAGGGGCGACTCCCAAACCCAGGAAGACGCGCACACACACACACACACACACACACCCAGAGACACATTTTGTTTTGTTCTGATGGTTTCCCCCCTCCCCCTTCCCTCCACAGCAGCTAAGAGGCCGTCGGAAGGGGCGACCCCCAAACCCAGGAAGACGCCGGCCAAGCCCAAGCCCAAGCCCAAAGCAGACCTGTCCACACCCCACTCCGCATCCGTCTGGGACTCCGACTCGGACACGGGGGCCAAGAAGATGACCGCATCAGCACCAGCAGCACTCAAAGGTGACACACATACGCACACACACACACACACACACACACACCAGCACTCAAAGTGAGACACACACACACACACACACACAGAAACACACACACACACACACACACACACACACACACACACACACACACACACACACACACACACACACACAGAGAAACACACACACACACCGCTGCGTCCCCTTTAGAGGTGAGCATTTGTAGGCGCCAACGCAGCGCAGCAGGTGTGGTGACAGGAAGCCGCACTAGCCCCACCTGTGAGGACACTGCACATATGCATATGCCCACCTGTGTGTGTGTGTGTGTGTGTGTGTGGATCCATTCACATGTCAGCCAACTGTCTTTCACACACACTCACACATTGTCCTGTGTGTGTGTGTGTGTGTGTGTGTGTGTGTGTGTGTGTGTGTGTGTGTGTGTGTGTGTGTGTGTGTGTGTGTGTGTGTGTGTGTGTGTGTGTGTGTGTGTGAGACATCATCAGTATGTGCATTTTGGGTGCATCATGTCATTGGAAGGTCAGCTTGCCACATACAGTAGCAGCTTACAGAGTCAACACACACACACTCACTTTGTCTGGGTCTAAGTTTACATAACCCATTGATGCTGGGTTTTGCTTTGCGCAACATTGGCCCTGGCGCCTGGAACTGCATTACGCAACATTCAGGCTCATGAGATTTGAGACAATTTCATTAAAAATCTTGGTCGAGCTGAATGAACACATTCTAATGCAAGATGAAGGTCTTAGGATTTTAAATGCAACTTATTGCATGTTTTTATGTGGTTCAGAGGCTGAGATATTTAGTTTTTATAGGCAGAGGGCAACTTTTCTTAACAAGGGCATTCGGCACCCTTTTTTGTAGGTGCTTTAGGCGTCAATAGGTTTATCTGCATCCCTATCGTTTCTATCGTGGATGTCCATTTACATTAAAACAGTGGTTCCCAACCAGGGGTACGTGTACCACTAGGGGTACGCGAGCACACATCAGGGGGTACGCGGAAAGATGTAATAATAGCAAATATATTGAGTGTAGTCACATTGGGATGGAGGAATAGAGCATGAATGAGGGTGAGGGGCAGTGGTGTAGTCTACTTTTCTGAAGAGGGTATACTGTATATCTGAGATTTTTTTGAAGTGGGTATACTGTATATATTTGTGCCATT
>NC_085876.1:50355239-50367739 GCF_034702125.1 Engraulis encrasicolus
CATGCCTTTTTTGAAAGTTGGGATCCCACGGGTCATGGAATTTCTGGAATATCATGGAATTTCATAAACGTTTTTCCAGTCATGGAAAGTCATGGAATTTTATCATTTTGCATGCATAGTCATGGAATACCATGGTATTTCCTTAACAGTTGTGTAGAAGCAAAAACGTTTTGTTTGGTGCATAAGATAGTTTCTTACTGGTTATACTACAACGTTTTGCCAGAGACGGTTTGGTTTTGGGCTGTAATGTTCAACATCTTAGAATGCAATGAGCCCACCTAAGTCTGGCGGTGGCTCGGTGTCTGCTCTAGGGGTGACGATAATCTTTAGTTTTCACACTTTTTAAAAACTCTTTAACATCATTTCTTTTTACGGAAGTGGTCATGGAAATTCTGTTTTTTGGGTCTGGAAAGTCATGGAAAATCATTGAATTTTATATCTGAATTAGAGTGCGAACCCTGTTGTATGATTAACGGTTTTTGTCACAATGTTCTGTGTGGTCCGTGATGTATTGACATGATAATGTACAAATGCTTAACAATCAAAAGCATGTGAGAATAATTCTCCACTATAATTTCAAGCTTCTAATGCCTAGTAAGGTAGCCGGAAAAATACACATGCCACCTCCACCTCCCATTCAGCACCTACCCCCCAAACATGTCTGTGCACGCCACTGTGTGTGTGTGTGTGTGTGTGTGTGTGTGTGTGTGTGTGTGTGTGTGTGTGTGTGTGTGTGTGTGTGTGTGTGTGTGTGTGTGTGTGTGTGTGTGTGTGTGTGTGTGTGTGTGTGTGTGTGTGGAGAGAGCAGAGGAGAGGCCTGTGTGTGTGTGTGTTAGGCCTCTCTCTCTGAGTGTGTGTGTTTGTTAGGCGTGTGTGTGTGTGTGTGTGTGTGGGCATAATGTTGTACACCTGTCAATGCCGCCCTGCAGAATGCCATGTTAGAATTGTATGCATATTTGTATAGTTTATTCTGGTATACATTAGTTATTCAATTTATTTGATTATTAACTTGGTTTTGCTATATTTGTCCTGCCAACCTGCTGCGACCCCCCAGGCAACACCCCCCACCCCCCCTCACCCCCCCACTGCAGAGTCTAGAGCAGGGCTATTCAAATGGACGCCCTGGGCCGAGCCCATTCTCGGGGAAAAATCAACTACATGCTTCGTGGTGCCGCTACGATATAGCCTCATTTTTCGTAGTTGGGCAACGCACGCTGTCGTCGAGAGTGGGTGAGAGAGAGCGAGTGAGAGAGAGAGAGACCACCCGAGCAGCGTGTGTGCATTCCGGGAGGAGAGCGCTGTCGTTGTGTCAGCTTCATGCCATGTCTCCCTTCCTCCAACATTATCCCTCACCTTAACCCTAACCCTAAACTTAACCGTAAATCACTTGTTTGAAATGTTTGATTACCTTCGTTTCCAGTTAGCCTTCAGTCGCGCTTGTTTGTTGACGTCCGTCCGACCTGCGACCCCATTGGCACCCCGCCCCCCCTTGCCCCCCCACTGCAGAGTCTAGACAGATGGACGCCCTGGGGCCAGATGCGGCCCTTGGATGGCAAAGTTTTGGCAGTGGTGTACTCTACGTAGAACGCAGGTATACGGAGTATACCCACTTCTAAATTTCAGGGATTTCAGTATACCCACTTAAAATTGATTGATCCACTGTTTTGAATAGCACAAATATATACAGTATACCCACTTCAAAAAATGCTCAAATATACAGTATACCCACCATTAAAAAGTAGGCTGCACCACTGGTCTGGCCCCCCCATAAGGTCAGAGCAAAATGAGAACAAATATGCACCCCCCCCCCCCCCCCACACACACACACACACACACACACACTTTGAAAACCAGTACAGAAAACCGAATACGGTGCCTTGTCTACTTATTGATGAGTTTGTTTCGTTTCCAGAGGCACTTGCCCTTGAGCTACAACAACAACAAACAAACAACAACAACAACAAACCCAGACATGCAGCAGTAGTAGTTTAAAATAAATATATTTTTATTATCTTGCCAGGAGAGTTCATGGTAAAGATAAAACAGTACATGAAACATAAGAGCCATTAATGTTAATGTACAAACAAGAGAGTTTGTGAATATGTAGACATCCAACAGATAAAGAGATAGAGAGAGAGACCAGAGATGCTCTATCTATCCAGCCAAGCGACACTGCAAGGAGCTATCGGGGGTATTATTTTTTTTAAACTGCTTGACCCCCCCACCCCCACCCCCATTGTCCATCATTGGGTCTCCAGAGTGTGCAGATTGAGGTGTTGATGAGTCAAAGCAAAACAGTTCATCTGTACTGTAGGCTACGTCACTGCATGAAAGTAGAGGCATTGCGAAATAAAAACCGTGACCTCCCCCCCCCCCCACCATCCCGTCATCCCTCCCGTCATCCCCACAACCCCATCCCCTCCCCTCCCCACTCCATTCCACTAAATCCTTCTTCGCTGTTGAAGAAAAAGAAAACATTCAATAACATTTCATCGATGTACTGTAAGTCCTTGCCAGCCCCTGTGTGTGTGTGTGTGTGTGTGTGTCAGACTTCAGAGAACACTGCTCTGGCTTTTGAGAATTTTGAATTCCAACTTTTCCGTAGTATAAACTATATGATGTATGTATGGTGCAAGAGTTGAGAATGTTTTGAGGACATGGTGCAAGAGTGTTCCGTTTGCATGACTGGCTAGTGGCTAGCCTGGGAACTCCCATACTGCCTTTAGTTCTACACAATCGTTTCGATCTGAAAGACAGTCTGGGGAGGATGACTCATAACGTCCAAGATCATGGGCACTGTGTCATAATGGCCAAGCATTCCGACCTTAACAGTTTCTCTGCCCAATCAGAGAGCAGGGCAGTGTGTCATAATAGCCAAGTATTCCGGCCCCTACGGAATTTACAATAGACAACTCCCCAGACCTAATCTCACTTGTTAACCAGGCAAGCTAGTGGCTACAGTTGGGGTGTAAATAATCATCGAAATGTATCAATCCTACGGCCGACGATTTAATCGAATCAAATCGTATCGTATCGTGGGGCATTCTTAAGTATCGAAAATAATGGAATCTCTGGCCCCTGTCTAATGCCCTAACTCCATGACATAATAGAAGTGGAAAAGTAATTGGAAAATCGAATTAAATCACATCGTATCGTATCGTGGGGAATTCTTAATGGGGAAAATAATCTGAGCCCTGCTTTAAGAAATCGAAACCGTATCGTGTCATCATGGAGGCTGCAGTACTAGCTGTTTGGGAAAATTGTGAATTACCACATTCACAGTGAGCGCAGTTACATGCACGGAATATTCCCATTTTTTTACGCAATGTTAGCAGTATTCGGTTTGCTCACAAGTCATGTAAACTTTTTTTTCACCCATAATGCATTGCAGACTGCAGTTCCAGAATGCATTGCAGACTGCAGTTCCACACATGTAAACAGAATATTCCAGAACTTGTTTTAATCAAAATACTGACAATGGAACTAGAACTAGTTTTTAAAGTAGACTAGGCAGCATGCAACTGCTGTCGGTCTTCAATAACTCAAAATGTCTATGAAAGTGCTGAATCTCGATTATGGTTGAAGATGTGTGATCTTCCATGGCAACCTAGTAAGTCGAAACCCACCAACCGGCCGAAAATATTTTGGTGAGGTGATTTTGTCTAGTATCTCGCACCATTGGGGAAAACCTGGCTGGGCCATGAAGTGTGGCCTCCAATTTCAACGATTTATCGTGTATCAGAGGGTTTATTTTTCTGTTTGCAGTGAGTCATTGGGAAGGGCCCAGCCTGCATGTGTCGTTAAGGAGTTTGATCACTATTCAATGAGTCCATTCATAACCTTCAGCTTTGCCAATGGTACGGTGCCAAACTATTTGACTCATGTTATAGGCTTACTACGTTACTTTCATAGTCAATCTCTGTTTCAAAACACGAACCTGTCACTGCATGAAAGTGATTTAGCATATGAACTGATGATGATTCCACGAGAAGACAATCAGTTGAAGCAATGAATCGTTTGAAGAGAATAGTAGACATTCAACGAGATGAACACTTCACTTAAAGCAACAATAAATAGGGTTTTTTAGCTGTTAATGATGTTTCCAGGGTCATTTCATGACTCATAACATAGTGAAAAGAAGATGGAGCTTTAAGCCCTCGTGGCATGCTCTATACACAATGTTGCCATAGGCTACTAAAGACAATCTTAAGCTTATGAGCAAAATCAGGGGTCCGTATCTCGAAAGCGTCTTTGCTAACGACGGTAGCAACGTCCTTCGTAAGAGCGACTTAACTCTCTCTCGACAGCGACGCTCACCACTAAATCCAAGGGAATGGTGTTACGTCTTAAGACGGTCTTAAGACGGTTAGCAACGACAAGAATCGAGAAACGGACCCCAGATTCATAGAACATACAGACACAGAAATGAACACACACACGCACACAAACACACTAACATTCATGGATTCCTGATGAGGTGCACAATACCCTTGCAATGGAATGGGTAAAAGTTTTATGGCCATTCAGTCACTTCACAGCTATTCAGCACCGTCCGACAACACCCTCCGAAGATGTAAATGCATTCCTATTGAGATCTGGATCTACACTTAGATTACTGTTGTCAAGTAAGAGAATAATGTTTAAAGTCAGAATAATGTTTAAAAAACAACAACTCTACTCTCAACTCTCTACTAAGACTCAGATCCAAAGCAGGATGGGAAAAAACAGTTCATGGACAGTTCAACAGTTCAACAGCACACGTGTCTAATGCAAAAGAGTTAAGTATTTCGAACAGACAAAAGACGAAACAGAACCAAACCACCATTGACTGTTTAACACACACTTCCTACATGTTGAGGCCGTGAAGAGTTCCCTTATGATATGTAATGTAATGTGGTAACACTTTATAATAATATTCCTTAGTAAAGACTCAGTAAATAATTAACTAATGATGAATAAGACATTAACAAATGTTTTTATTATTAACTAAGCTTTATTAATGCTTTATAAAATATCTACAAATGATATATTCAAGATTTTACACACCTTATAACAGAGTATTTTATTCATTTACAAGCAACTTGTAAATGTTTGATAAATATGAAATATGAACATAGCATTTCCTAGTCATTTACAAGCATTTGTTTACATTTCCTAGTCATTTACAAACGTTTGTTAATGTTTTGTTCATCAATAGTTAATTATTTATTAAGTCTTTATAATGCTTTTTTGCATCCATTATTATAAAGTGTTACCTGTAATGTAAAAAAAGATCGGAGGTCTGAGGACCGTACACTTGAAAGGTCAAAACGTCTTTCCAAGGAATACTGTAATTGAGATCAGGGTTTGGAGTTAAACATTTTTGCACGTTATCTTTTCCACTGCCGGTTTTCTGGTAGGCCTACAGCTCCAAATAGCGCGACTCGGCTGCCACTTTTTTGCTTTTCGAATAGGCACAACACGTAGGCTCAATCATGAAGCAAAAGGAGGCGGCTGAGTCGCGCTGTGTTGAGCTTTAGGCCTACCAGAAAAAAAGGCAGTGGAAAAGAGTCATATGTCTACCTCCGTAAGTGATAAGTGTTGTATGTGACCGACTGCCAAAGATGGTCCCTTAGAATCCTTTCAACGTGTGAAAACCAGCTTCAGGATTCCATCTAAGAGTTCTGCTCCTGTCTGGTTCCATGTGTAATTGCACCCATAATGCCACGATCACACCGCCGGCGTTGAAAGAGCTAAAACGCTGCTGACTCCTGCCTGGAAAGCACTGGGCAGGGGCGTTGAACGCAGCAAACGATTCAACCTGAAGCGTTCGGCCAGGAATCTTGACCAACCGAAGCTCGTGTTTAGAAAAATGTGAACATTCCATTGGCTGCCGCCTGCTGCCGCCAGGCTCATTACATATTTTTAGATGAAGTTCAACTTTTGACGCCCTCGGCTTTTGACGCCCGCGCCTCTAGAAACGCGTTTGCTGCTTTTCACGCTTCTGCCGCCTCCTCTCCCATACAAAGTCAATTACTTCCGCATCTTTCCACGCGTTCAACGCCGGAGGTGTGTTCGCACGGTAAGATTCATTACCATCGTGTTTGTTTGTTTGTTCGCTGCTGTGTGTGCGGGTTAGCAAGGGGGTTATGTGCTTATGGGTTTATTGGTGTCCGTGGTGCGTGTGTGTTTCTGTCCACCGGAGGGCCCCGCTACGCTCTCTGAGCGCTGTTCTCGTTAAAATCTGTTCTCCTGTCTACCAGTGGTTTGCTGACATGGGCAGATTGTAGTGATGTAGTGATAGTCAACAATAATCGATTCGGCGATGCAATCCAATGCGGGTCATGGGTGATCCAATTCAATGCGGCAAGTTCCAGAATCGATCTGGCAATTTTTTTTAAGTTTCAATTACTTCCGTTGAGATTTCGGGAGCAAATGAATGTTAAATTAAATAAAAGAACTTCAAAGCATTGAAAACTGCAAGACTGATACAGAAAACAGCCAATAAATTGTTGCTCAGTATCTGACTACGCGTACTGCCTCATCATGACTGATGAAAAATGTTCTTTGCTTTCAGTAGAAATGTAATGCATTGCAATGCATTGTAGAATTGAATCGGATTGAATCGAATCGCTACCTCCCGAATCGGAATCGAATCCGAATCGAATCGAATCGTGAGGGCAGTGCCAATCCACACCACTAGCCGATTGTGGCTTAAATTTTAATGACAGACTGATGAGTGATAGTGACCAATTGATGCGTGACGGAATGGTGACCAGCACTGTGGAATGTTGAGCATCCTGATTCTTCATCGTTACTAAGTGCCAAAATTACAGTGTGTCGTCGTCGCCAGATTAGGTTTTTAGTCACCAGAGACGTCAAAAATTAGCTAAATCTAGCGACAAAGTCGCTAAATTGCAACACTGCGCGACCGTAGACATGAGAGGAGTGCAGAGGAGGCAGATTACGAGGAGGAGTTAAGACAGACTCCTGTGAAAGTAGGTGTGTGTAAGGTGTGTGTGTGTGTGTGTGTGTGTGTGTGTGTGTGTGTGTGTGTGTGTGTGTGTGTGTGTGTGTGTGTGTTGGTTTTCCTGTTTACAGAGGACCTGGACCTGGACACACACACAAGGCTCCAGCTCAGACAGAAAAACAAACAAAATAAACAAATAAACAAAAAACAGCATCAAAACACCCAACGCATCCAAGGTCACGGAATGTGAGGTTCCATTGTTTGCAGCAAAGAAAAAAACCAAAAACAAAACAAAAGTATACATATGCTTTAAAAAAACAACGATAACCATGTACAATCGATACGGTAAGAGTAATGTTAAGTTAAACAGCGGCACATTGTACAGAAGTCAAAAGGATTGCAATATCCCCATACTGCGGTTTCGAAGAATTGACAAAACAGAAAGACACTTCTAGAAGCAAGAGATAGATAGATTGATAGATAGATAGAGGATTGTGATTCTGGTCCCCGTGGCCGAGAATCTGTGCGTTTTTGTTTTGCCTGTTTAGCGTTTCTCTGTTCACGCGTGCCACCCGTTTCGTTTAGCGGTGGCTACGCTACTACGCTACGCTACAGAAACCTTTGAAAAGACCTGTGTCCGTCCGACTGTAGCCAATGACCCAGTTCATATCTAGGCTACTGTCCTTCGCTCCTTACTCAATGCAGGCCTCTGTGACTTTCATCAAGTGCTGACAGTTCTTTTTTTCTTTTCTTTTTTTCCTTTTCGTATTGTCATTTCTTTTCTTTTTTTGTTTTTACAAAGTCCAGATGAGACCCCCCTCCCCTCCCCCCACTCAACAGAATAAAAGTGCAAATGTTACGTTTTAATCATGTCTCCATAAAGTCTCCGGGTCAGTCTGCTGCTTATGTAACTGCCTGGGAGGCAAATATGCTGTTCACAGCAATGGCAGTGTGTGGTGTGTGTGTCTGTGCGTGTGTCTGTGTGTGTGTGCGTGCGTGTGCATGTGTGTGTGTGTGTGTGTGTGTGTGTGTGTGTGTGTGTGTGTGTGTGTGCGTGCAGTCCAACCAGCTGCTAGTGAACCAATGCACATAAATACCTCCTCAATGATGAAGCAGAAATCAGCTGGTTTTTTTCTTCTTCTTCTCCAAAATGCATCAAACAACCAAATAACCCAAAAAGCATTAAATAGAAGAACGACAAAAATATTAGACATAACTGTCTATAGGCAAGAACATTCTATAATAATTGTAATAAAGACTAAGTGTCCGACCGGACCCCCCATCCCGTCCCCTCCCCTCCCCTCCCTGCACCCCCCCCTTGCGGCTGCTCCTGGGGCCTATACTAAATGTTCATTCCAATATGCGACCTTGCGTCCTCCACTTGAGCTTGTGGCCTCATGTTTTGCAGATGCCCCGCCATCTTGGATAAAACAATTAAGTTTCCCCTGCTGCTGTCAGCCCAGTCACAACAACTGTGGAGGGACTGCTCTTCATTCACCATCCAGTTTGAAAATGAGGAAATGACTTTACAATTGATATACAATAGAATGCTGTTGTCAGTGATGTCATCACAACGTAGTACTTCCTGGTACGAGGCCACAAGCACAAGTGGAGGACGCAAGGTCGCATATTGGAACGCACCCTAAGAAGCTGGTTCAGGAGTAAACCTGGTTAACTTAAGAGGTAAATCATCTAATAGAAGAGCCTGAAAGAAAATGAGGACTCCAGGCTCTTCTATTAGATGATCTTTACATTACTGTACATTACATCACAATTAGCTGACGCTTTTCGTTTCATCCAAAGCGACTTGGGCCTACAGTTGTTAACTGGATATTGGTTATAGCCCCTGGAGCATTGTGGGGTCAGGTGCCTTGCTCAAGGAAACATCAGACATGGATGTAGGTGTAGGGACTAGGAGAGGTAGGGCTGGGATTCGAACCTGCAACCCTGGTGGTCTTAAGACCTCCCACCTCCTTCACCATTAGCCCCCAGCAGCCCTATAGCACTTCACTTAACCCGTTAAGACATGACGTTATAACTTTGCTGTTACCAGAATGGCAATGACCATGGGGCAGTCGTGGCCTAGTGGTTAGAGAGTTGGTCTTTCAATCTCAGGGTTGCCGGTTCGAATACCCCCTGACCTCTCCCTACATCTCCATCCATGGCTGAAGTGTCCTCAGTGAGCAAGGCACCTAACCCCACATTGCTCCAGGGACTGTAACCAATACCCTGAGAAAATAATAGTTGTAAGTCGCTTTGAATAAAATGAAAGTGTCAGCTAAGTGCAATGTAATGTAATGTAATGTAATGTAATAATGACCAACCAAGTTGTAGTGCATTACTGAAGGCCCTGTGTTATGTCATAGTATTGTACTGCTATGGTAACTAACCTTTCAATGACTATTATTACAGCGTACCACTGGAGGTACAGCGTGCATAAAGGGTTAACCTGGTTTAATCCTGAAGCTGCTTCTTATGCCTCGTTCAGACCAAGAGCGAACTACGCTGCCTGGTAGCAGAGGTAGCAGAATAAGTTTCGCCTTGAATTCGCTTTATTCGCTCTGGACGTGGCATTGACATGTTTGATTTAGCTTATCACATAACGGCTCTGGCTTGACAGCCTGGGACATTCGTTGATATGAACATTCCAATTGGTTTTTGCCGAACCGTGTCATAGCTCATTACCATAACATTAGCTTGACTTTAATCGTTGATTAAACGATAGCTGGACTTGGTCGGTCAGTTTGCTTCGCCCCTGGCAGTGCTGGCCGCATGCCCTCCATAGAGAAATAATGACTTCCGTCGCTCCATTAGCGTATGTCGCTCCTGGTCTGAACAAGACATTAGCATTACTAATACTATTAGCATTAGCATTACCAGGCCCCATGACCTCATAGTTGCCTCAAACCATAAATATTTAAGACAGCAAACTGAAGCACCACAGAGTCTTCAAGAACACAGCTGACCATATAATGGTATATACAATGTAGTATGCCAAACGACATGACAGAGAGAGAGAGAGGGGGGAGAGAGAGAGAGAGAGAGAGAGAGAGAGAGAGAGAGAGAGAGGGGGGGGGGGAGAGAGAGAGACAAACAGAGAGAATGATAGAAAGATTGATAAAGAGTGAAGAGAGAAAAACTTGAAGTCCCTCATGCAATTTCTTTTTTTCTTCTTTTTCTTTAAAATCACCTGTAGGGACATCATCACCTTTGTGGACATCTGCATAAACCACACATGCGTGCGCGCACACACACACAGACACACACACACACACACACACACACACACACACACACACACACACACACACACACACACACACACACACACACACCACCAGGAGCCGAGAGTTTTTTTCTAGGTGTGTTGTTGTTGTTGTTGTTGTTGTTGTTGTTGTTATTGTGTCTTGTCTCCAGAAGATCCAAAGAGATGTCGAGTGTCGAGTCGAGTGTTTGACTGTGAGAGGAATCACGCAGCCACAGCCACAGCCATAGCCACCTCCTGTCAAAAAAAAAAATCCCCTCCAATCCAACCCCCCTCCAAGTGAAACTAAAATGAGATGTTGATTGGTTGGTAGGTTTGGTAGGTAAAGTAGGTTGTCCCCTCGTGCCTTGCTGACCTGTATTTCCTGTATTTGTCTCTCCTTTACAGGGGTCCGTTTCTCGAAAGGGTCTTTGCTAACGACGATAGCAACGTCCTTCGTAAGAGCGACTCAACTCTCTCTCAACAGCGATGCTCACCACTAAATCCAAGGGAATGGTAAGACGATCGTAAGATGGTCTTAAGACGGTTAGCAACGTCAAGAATCGAGAAACGGACCCCTGGTTTATAGGTGCAAGAACAACAAAAATAAAAACACCAAAGCTTTCCCAGCTGACCAGTTCGGGAGTCTTGGTGTTCAGATTATACACAGCTGTATGTGTGGCCAGTCAAGAGAGATCAAATTTGATTGTGTGTTTCAATGTGTGCACGTGTGTGTCTGTGTGTGTGTGTGTGTGTGTGTGTGTGTGTGTGTGTGTGTGTGTGTGTGTGTGTGTGTGTGTGTGTGTGTGTGTGTGTGTGTGTGGCGTGTGGTGTGTGGTGTGTGTGTGTGCGTGCACATGTGTAGGTCTCTGTGTGGGAGAGCTAAAGCAGAGCAAGAACATATGCATTTCACTGATTCTTGAGAAAGTGGCTAAAACAGGTTGTAATGTTGACAGAAAAAAACAAAGTGAATTACAAAATGATATGGTATATCCTTGTTGACTAAGGTCTTGGCTTTTCAGAAATGCACAAGGCCAATCTCCCCATTTTGTATTTTTTTCAGAAATCAGGCTTTTCTCTGATCACACCTTGTTTTTTGTCAACACCGTCAGACACAATTAAAAGTAATTAAAATTGTATTGATTTGGTTGCATATGTATCTGGAGTTTTTAAGTGATTATGTGTATTTTTGGTTCACACATATGCCTTTAAATGTTGAAAATTCACTTTTGTTCTATTTTAATACTGTTTCACGTGTTCTAATTTTAAAATATGTACCGTCATACGATGCTTACTTAACGCCTAAATAGAACAAACAATTTTTTGGAATTTCACAAATATTCCTGTAGACTTAAATTGGCTATTACTTTGATAATTCAACAACTCCTAAGGAAAATGTTGTAAGCATATTCATTTAAAATGTCCAAAACTCCTTCTTACGGTGGTGACTTAAGAACTGACGGTGGTGACAGTAATCTGAGAGTGGTGAAAGTGGCCTAATTTGTACCTGCATTTAGCAAAATAAATAGCCCTCTCAAGTCAATGGCATCTTGCATAAACACTTTATGTTTGTGTGTGCACAGTATGTTTGTACATGTGTTTTTCTTCATTAGTTAGATTCTCTAGGAAGTAGGCCACTGGTTCTTGAAAATGTGGCAAAACAGGTTTTAAGTTGTTCAAATCCAAAATATAGAGGTGTATTATCATAGATGTAGGTCTTGGCTGTGCAGTGAATGTATTGCCCAAGCTCCCCATGTTTAACATTTTTCATAAAATGGGCTCTTTCTTGTTTTGTCAACAGCGGCAGACAGAATTAGAAGTAAAAACATATGTTTACTGTATTAAAGTGAATTACTTTAACAATTCAACATAACTGTAGATACTTATTGTATGCATATTCCTAAAACATGTCAAAAACATGTAAAACACGTGTTTTTTGGTTAACTCCATCAAATGTCACCACCGTCAGGTTTTCTGACAAAAAAACCTCCAAATGCACCTCAGTGGTGGCTAGAGTATCATTTTGGATTACAATTATTACTAACATGCCTAGTAATGTTTCATTAAACAGCACAATTTAGTAAAATATGGAACAAGATGATGAGCGGAACAAAATCTGACGGTGGTGACATCTGACGGTGTGAGACAAAAAAACACTCTTTTACATATTATGCATTGTTTGTTCACATTAGCCATTTCATTTTCGCTCTGTTTCTTGGGTGCTTCATACCTTTTCTGAGAAAGTATATATTAATTAACATTAATGTAATATAATACTATTAAAACATCCGACGGTGTTGACAGTTT
>NC_085876.1:50375239-50377739 GCF_034702125.1 Engraulis encrasicolus
CTCCACACACACACACACACACACACACACACACACACACACACACACACACACACACACACACACACACACACACGTACAGTAACCCTGTATGTAAGCCTGTCTATCAGTGATTACCATGTGTGTGTGTGTCTTTTGTGTGGGTTATAATTCCCCATGCATGGGTTCAAGTGTAGAACATGTCTTTGACAATAATGTCATAACACAAGGCCTGTAGAATTAGAATTAGAATACTATCCCCTCGAGAGTCGCTGGGATATCGAATGCTACGGAGCATTCCACAGCATTCCGGAGTCTTCCAGTGTGTTCTGGAGTGTTGTAGTGTGTTCCAGAGTGTTATGATGTGTTCCGGAGTGTTATGGTGCTATCGCTATTACTGCAGTGTGTTCCGGAGTGTCCTATTGTGTTCCGGAATGATGTAGTGTGTTCCGGAGTGTTGTAATGTGTTCCGGCGTGTTAGAGGGCTATTTCTATACACTGTGTTCCGTTGTGTTATGGTGCTATCGCTATTACTGCAGTGTGTTCCGAAGTGTCCTGTAGTGTTCCGGAATTATGTATTGTGTTCCGGGCTATTGCTATTGCTTCAGTGTGTTCTGGAGTGCTGTAGTGTATTCCGGAGTGTTGTATTGTGTTCCGGGCTATTGCTATTGCTTCAGTGTGTTCTGGAGTGCTGTAGTGTATTCCGGAGTGTTGTAGTAAGTTCCAGAGTGTTTGAGTGCTATTCCTATTGCTATAGTGTGTTCCGGAGTGCTGTAATGTGTTCCGGAGTGCTGTACCGGTAGTGTGTTCCGGAGTCCGGAGTGCTGTAGTGTGTTCCGGAGTGCTGTAGTGTGTTCTGAAGTGCTGTGGAGTGTTCCGGAGTGCTGTAGTGTGTTTTGGAGTGTTTGGTGTGTTCCAGAGTGTTATACAGGTAGTGTGTTCCGGAGTCCATTGTGCTGTAGTGTGTTCCTGAGTGTTGTGTAGTGTGTTCCAGAATGCTGTAGTGCAGGGGTCGGGAACCTTTTTGGTGGAGAGAGCCATAAACGCCCATTTTTTTTAAAATATTTTTTGTGAGAGCCATACCATTTTCGCCATTATTTCTAATGCTAATTGTCATGCACAGAAGGGAATAAAAGTAACGCTTGCATTGGGGACAAGAAGGGAGAGCTAACGAAAGAAGAACTAAAACTACTTGTAGATGTGCTGATGTGCATTTAAGAAGCCACGCGCATGCATTACCTTAAGTTTCTATCTTTTATGCATCGGAGTTGCCAATGAGCAATGAGAATGACGGAGGTGCTTCTATTCTAGCCATCAGACAGACACAGGGAAGGTGCATGAGGAGGGAGGAGGGAGGGAGAGAGAACTTCAAGACAGGATGCTCATCTTGGTCGCGCTGACATAGTTACCATTTTACAGTTGATATGTGGCTGACATGTCTATTTTTAGTAATTCGCGAAAATGCCCTACAAAGCGCGTCCCTTACCGACATGCGTCCCCAATACAGAACGCATGATTTAACCGCCAAATAGGCTACAGGGCGATTCCGTATTTCAGGGGACGAATGGCAACCCTACGTTTGCCTTCGCATTGTGGCACCAGTTATCTCGCAATCACACTAAACTGGGAAAGACTTACGTCAGTTGATTCAGCAAAAGTTCTTCCTGTAATCGAGGGAGAAGTACAGCGCTGCATTTATATCCCTCACTTGCGTTTCCTCCACTTGATTTGCCATCATAATGGCACGGTCGTGAACAGTTTCTTTGTTTTGGATACAACCGTTAGCCAGCTGAACTTTAGGTAAAGCATTACGGATGGAATGTTATCTCACACGACACGACCCAGCGCTGGCACGGCATTGTCCAATAAAAAAACGCGTTTTTCATATCTGTACAGTAGCCTTCGTCGAAGGCCTGTGCTTGGCTCAGCTGATCGGACCTGGGATGGATTAAATGCGCGATCATACTTTATATTTTGAATATTATCTTAACTTTTCGATTTCAGTAGGTCCATTTTTAATTTAGTGCCGTAACAAAATTATTCATGGCTTATTGAGTAAACAAATGACAGGTTTGTCCGAGAGCCACATGCAGTTCCCAAAAGAGCCACATGTGGCTCGCGAGCCATAGGTTCCCGACCCCTGCTGTAGTGTGTTCCAGAATGCTGTAGTGTGTTCCGGAGTGTTGTAGTGTTCTATAGTGTGTTCCGGAGTGTTCCGGCGTGTCCCTCCCTCACCTCCGGAGATGAGGCAGATGGCACTGAGCAGGCCGGTCTCGGTGTCGTCCATCTCGATCGGCAGCAGCTGGTTGGCGAAGGCGAAGACCAGTTCTGTGAGCGGCCCGAAGCCCGCGTTGTGCATCTGCGTACGGTTCAGCGTCAGGCCGTCTGAGAAGGTCATGGTGTCCTGGTCGGGCGTGTAGCGCGTGCAGATACGCAAAATCTACAGGAGACACACACACACACACACAAAGCACACATTGCTGTCATTATTTTATTATTAAAAAGGGAGTCCAAGGCACTC
>NC_085876.1:50382739-50392739 GCF_034702125.1 Engraulis encrasicolus
AGAAGAGGAGAAGAAAGGAGGAGAGAAGAGGAGAAGAAAGGAGGAGAGAAGAGGAGAAGAAAGGAGAAGAGAAGAGGAGAAGAGAAGAGGAGAAGAAAGGAGAAGAGGAGAGAGAAGAGGAGAGGGGAGGAGAGGAGAGGAAGAGGAGAGAGAAGAGGAGAGGAGAGGAGAGAAGAGGAGAGGAGATCAGAGGAGAGAGAAGAGGAGAGGAGAGAAGAGGAGAGAAGAGGAGAGGAGAGGAGAGGAGAGAGTAGGAATGTACTGACAGAGAATGGCAAAAAGGAAAAGAACAAGTAGACATGGAAGAAGAGGAGAAATGATTAGAAAAGAAATAGTAATAAACCACGACAACAGGAGGATGGAGGGAAGATGGAGGAGAGGAAAGAGAGAAGGATGGAGTGGAAGATGGAGGAGAGGAAAGAGAGTAGGATGGAGGGGAAGATGGAGGAGAGGAAAGAGACAGGGCTGGAGTGGAAGTTGAGCCATGAAGGAGAGGCAGAGAGTAAGCAGAAATGATGAGAGGGAAGGAAGAAAGGACGGAAGGAAGAAATAAAGAAAGAAAGAAAGAAAGAAAGGAAGGAAGGAAGGAATGAAGGAAAGGGGGGAGGAGAAAACGGGGGATCAATAAAGAAGAAAAAAAGAAACAGAAAGAGCAAGAGAGGGAGAGATGGAGGTGGGGCCATATGCATGAGGGTGAGTAGGAAAAAGAAGGATAGGGAAAGAAAGAGGGAAGAGAAAAAAAGACACAAGGGGGGGAAAAAGGAGGAAGAGGACGTGGGATGGAGTTAAAGGAGAAAAGAGGAAAGATGCGAGGAGAGAGAGAGAGAGAGAGAGGGAGGGAGAGAAAGAGAGAGAGAAAGAGCAGGATAAGGAGGAAAGCACAGGGAGGGAGAGGGAGAGAGAGAGAGAGGAAGGGAGAGAAAGAGAGAGGGATAAGGAGGAAATGACAGGGAGAGAGAGAGAGAGAGAGAGAGAGAGAGAGAGAGAGAGAGAGAGAGAGAGAGAGAGAGAGAGAAAGAACAGGATAAGGAGGAAAGCACAGGGAGGGAGGGAGAGAGAGAGAGAGAGAGAGAGAGAGAGAGAGAGAGAGAGAGAGAGAGAGAGAGAGACAGAGAGAGAGAGAGAGAGAGAGAGAGACAGGACAGAGAGAGAGAGAGAGAGAGAGAGAGAGAGAGAGAGAGAGAGAGAGAGAGAGAGAGAGAGGGAGGGACGGACAGGGAGGGAGAAATAGAGAGAGGCAGAAGAGGGCTGACGAATGAAAGGGGTGTCATCTTCACACACACACACACACACACACACACACACACACACACACACACACACACACACACACACACACACACACACACACACTCTTACCCCCAGGGTGCCTCTAATGACATCACGCATGGCACACTCCTTCACACCCTTACACACACACACATACACACACACACACACACACACACACACACACACACACACACAAACACACTTACGCATTATCCACTCACCGACCCACCCCCTCACACATTACCACTACTGCACACACACACACACACACACACACACACACACATACAAACACACACACACACATACAAACACACACACACACACACGCACAGACACTCGGCCTCATGCCGTCGCAGCGAGGCTCCTCTCTCTGCAAGACTCCAGACTCCTCGTAACCAATAACAACCGAGCGCCCCCGGCAACCCGCTAACGATGCCATGGCCCATATTTGGGCACCTCTGCTCCAATAGAGAGCTGCTCTCTGCACCCCCAGCTCCGCCCCCCCTCCCCTCTGCTCCAATAGAGAGCTGCTCTCTGCACCCCCAGCCCCGCCCCCCCTCCCCTCTGCTCCAATAGAGAGCTGCTCTCTGCTCCCCCCGCCCCGCCTCCCCTCCCCCCCCAACACAACACCACAAACAAACAAACAAACAAAGAAACCAAATAAATAAACAAGAACACAGCATATCTAGAGCAGATAAATAAACAACAACACAGCATAACTACAGCAAATAAATACACAACACATCATAACTACAGCAAATAAATAAACAACAACAACACATCATAACTACAGCAAATAATTAAACAACAACAACACAGCATAACTACAGCAAATAAATAATAACACAGCATAACTACAGCTATCAAATAAACAACACAGCATATTTACAGCAAATAAATAACAGCATAACTACAGCAAATAAATAATAAACAACACAGCATATCAACAGCAAATAAGTAAACAACAACACAGCATAACTACAGCTATCAAATAAACAACAACGTAGCATATCTAAAACAAACTAAAGAATATCTAGATTATCTAAGAGTTATTGGACACTGTGCAGCCTATAAGACACCAGTATGGGTTTAAAAAAGCGATCTTACTCCCATGCAGACATTAAAGGGACACTGTGCAGGAAATGGTCAAAAAAGATACTGCAACTATGCTGCTCATTGAAACTGGGCTGCCTCTTGCCAATTTTGATCTTTACATGAAGGTTTACTAAGTAATAAACAAATATTTTCTATTATGGTTCAAGTACAGCCATTTTTGCAGCTAAAAATGGCCATTTTTGGAACTTCAAAATGGCGGACCATGGAGAAGATCCCCCTTTTCATGTATGAAAAGTGCAATTTTTCTAGTCATAATGAATACTTAGAATTTGATGGTGGTGGTAAGTAGTCATGAAAAAGGTAACATTAGTGAATGGGCAGCATTAATTCTGGAAATAAACCACTAAAAATCTCACACAGTGTCCCTTTAAGAGTGGTTTTGGTGTGAAGGAGTATTGATTAAAAAATAAAACAAGAACAATGACACCTGCAATCAGAGCTGTGATGATATAAATCCCTTTTCGTTATTATTACATTGCATTGCACTTAGCTAACACTTTCAATCATTCAAAGCGACTTACAGTTATTATTTTTCAGGGTATTGGTTACAGACCCTGGAGCAATGTGGGGTTAGGTGCCTTGCTCAAGGGCACTTCAGCCATGGATGGAGATGTGGGGAGAGGTCAGGGGGGATTCGAACCTACAACCCCGAGATGGAAAGACCAACTCTGTAACCACGAGGCCACGGCTGCCCACAGAATGTTGGTGTGCGTGTGCACCTTGATACATTACATTACATTACACTTAGCTGACATAAGTTATTTAGATTCAGGGTATTGGTTACAGTCCCTGGAGCAATGAGGGGTTAGATGCCTAGCTCAAGGGCACTTCAGACATACATGACAGTGCTGGTAAGGGTGGGATTTGAACCTCCAACCCTCTGATCTAAAGGCCAGTGCTCTAACCACTGAGCCATGGCTCAGTTTTTTTTTTTTTTTTCCAATCTACATAATTACCACACTCACACACCGCGCCCATTTTCAGCGTTTTCTGCTACCACGGAATATCAGGTCTTCTAGTTTGGGTAGTTTTAAGGCAACAAAAAGAAAAACAAAACTGGCTGCCGATGGGCGAGGCTTGTAACGCAAACCTTTTTACTTTGGGTCCAGAGCGCTAAATAAACTTTTTTCATCACCAGCCAAAATGGCTAGTAGATGTTAATGCTGCTAAGATGTCTGCTAGTTGTCTGCTAGTTGTCTGCTAGTTGTCTGCTAGTTGTCTGCTAGTTGTCTGGGGTTAATTTAGAGCCCTGTTTGGGTCTGTAAACATAGTGGCCATCACGGATGGGGTACAAATGCACCACGAAATGATTTAACTATGGGGCTATGAAAAGATTCCTATTCATCCAGAAATGACATTCATGAAACCATGAAGGTACAGTACTTCACTGGAAAAGTATCGTTGTCGTGAGTCGTGGGTTTTGTTGAGTTCCATGGAAGAGATTGTGAGAGTGTTTCACTGTCCTCGCAGGAAACTAGTGTATGCACCAACCAGGTCACTAAGGTCAACGAAGAAGTATCAATCTGTATATGTTGCCACTGGGACACATTATCAAGAATAACTCCATAAATTACCATAGCTATGCGGATGATACCCAGCTCTACTTATCTATGTCCCCAAATGACTACACCCCCCTTGAATCACTCTATCATTGCATGGACCAAATTAACAAATGGATGTCTCACAATTTCCTCCAGCTGAACACAGATAAAACTGAAGTAATTATATTTGGGAAAAGAGAGGAGAGACAAAAGATTGCTACTATCCTTGAAACGAAGGGACTGAAAGCAAGGGAAACAGTTAAAAATCTTGGGGTCCTCATTGACAGTGACCTAAACTTCAACAGTCACATGAAAGCTATTACTAAGTCTGCATTTTATCACATAAAAACGTCTCTAAATTTAGGGGAATGATGTCTAAACATGATCTGGAGAAGCTAATACATGCCTTCATTTCTAGTAAAGTTGATTACTGTAACAGTCTTTTTACTGGCCTCCCCAATAAGACCATTAAACATCTTCAACTTGTACAAAATGCAGCTGCAAGGGCAAGACAAGGAAGTTCGACCACATTACTCCAATTTTAAGATCGCTGCATTGGCCCCCAGTAAGCTACAGAATTGATTTTAAGGCAATGCTACTTGTGTTTAAATCATTAAATGGAATGGGACCCACATATCTACTGGATATGTTTCAGCTGTATGCACCAACCAGGTCATTAAGGTCAACGGAGAAGAATTTGCTGGTGATTCCAAAAGTCAAAACAAAGTGTGGAGAGGCAGCCTTTAGCTTCTATGCTTCAAAGCTTTGGAACCAGCTTCCAGATGACGTAAAAAATGCACCCACTATTGATAGCTTTAAATCTAGACTCAAGACAAAGCTGTTCTCAGATGCTTTCCCCTACCTTAAATTATATATTATTCTTATTTGTTAATTTTTATGTTTATTTTATTTTTTATTTTTTATCATTATTATTTTTTTACCTTGTGTTTTATCTTAATGTTTTAAATGGTTTTTTACTCTAATGTATTTCCTTCTTTCTTCCCTGTTCCCTTTCTTTTTGCATTTGTTAATTTTGTGAAGCACATTGAGTTGCACCTGTGTATGAAATGCACTATACAAATAAACTTGCCTTGCCTTGCCTTGAACTATGAAACATGTCTCCAGCCTACTCATTAGCCCTTGTAAGGTCTTCAGGTCTATTTTTAACTTATTTCATCTTAAGACAAAAAATATCATGCTGAGATTCAGTTTGTGGGTACTGCCGTATTTTTTGCAACAAAACTAATGGAAAATGGAAAGTAAACAAGAAAGAGGGCGTGCGCTCCTCCAACTTTGCCTCAATATTGCAACCTTGAACGTGAAGAGCACTTTAGTGAAGGGCATGGCGATTCTTTCGCGCCAGTTCGTTCTCTTCGTTCAGTTCTGCTGAGGAATTCGTTCGTTCACAGTTCGTTCAGTCGTTCATTTTGATTACGCCACGCCACAATGCAGGAGAGCAAGGGGTGAATGACGAGCGAACTAGTTCAGTGAACGAGAGGAGGAGGGGGGCATTCATACTTTGCCTGTGTGCTTCTCATGTCCAAACATATCAACTTAACTCATTTTGCCTGGTTATATTATTTATTTAACAGCAGCACACATTTCAAAAAGCCCAATTACAAGCTGTTTTTAACCAAAAAGTATGCCTTCGTCTCTGCCACGTTAAGTTGTTTATTTGTGGTCATGGAGACTGTTGCTATGCGCCCAGGCTGGTCTCTCGTTCGCGGGCTCAATACAGTTCGTTCTCGCTGTGCTGTGTAGATCTAAGGTGCTCCTCGTGTCTAAACATATCACCTGAAACCTATTTTGCAGATTAATTTTATGTATTGAACAGTATCACCCATTAAAAAAAGAATAAAATATAATTTACAAGTGGCATTTCCAACTAGAAGTATGCCTTTGTCTCTGCCACGTTAAGTTGTGTATTCGTGGTCATGGAAACCATTGGCTGCAGTTCACTGGCTCCTCGTTCAGGTCTGGAACGAGAGCTCAGCTCGTTCAGAGCTGTGAACTGTGGACTATGTGAACTGCTGAGCTCTTCTAAATTATGAACTAAATACCCGGTATGTGTAAAAACTCTGGTAATATTAGATATCACATTAAGAGATAAAGTGGTGCCCCTTTGCGCAGATTAAAATGCTCATTGGACGACCACTTCTGCTACTGTCTGACTGACTAGTGACAGACCGGTGATTCACCAACGAACGAAGTGAACGAGAGGCGGGGAACTAGTTCGCTTCGTTCACTTCAAAGACTCGTTCAAAACGAACGGTTCGTTCGTGAACGACACATTACTAGAGCACTTGTGCTGGTTCATCTGAAGAGCCCTCAGTCCAAGTCAATGGTTCACAGAGAGATTCATCATTGCGAGGCTTCTAACGCAAACCTTTTTACTTTGGGTCCAAAGCGCTAAATTAACTTTTTTCATCACCAGCCAAAATGGCTAGTAGATGTTAATCTTACTAGCCAAACACACAATCTCGTATGGGTCCAAGTGGCTAGTAAAGCTGGGCTTACACTGTGCGACTTTTGCCCCGATTTTGCTCCGATTTGGCACTCACACGACTTTTTGAGAGTCGGGCCGATTTCTTGCTCAATCGCAGGTCAATCGTGAGTCTCGCATCGTGCAGTGTACATGGGGTAACGACAAGCGATTTCGCCTCACGATCGTGCAATCGCAGGGTCGCAAGAAAATCAAAACGGTTTGAAATTCTGGTCGTGGCTCGTGCGTAAATCGCACAGTTAAAGCAGTGCTACGACCCGATTTGACACTTCACATGCACAAATGAATAGGGCCGTGCGAGCGCGACCTCATCTCCACCTCAGGTGCGCATGTTCCCTCCTCTGCAGACCGGGGAAACATGCCTGTCGCGTCGTACGGTGGAAGCATTTCGCTCGCATCCGACTGTCGGCTCGTGTAGTGTGAGGACGTGAGTCGTGAGTTGTGAACTTTTAAACAGTGAAATTTCATCGTGCAGTGTGAGCAGAAGCTTATGACCCACGAGTGAAAATATCGCACAGTGTATGCCCGGCTTAAGTTGGTCTTTTATACCAGCCAAACTGAAATTTCACCAGCATTTGGCTAGTTGTCTGGTGTTCATTTAGAGCCCTGGTTAGGTCTATAAACGTTGTACACGGATGGTGTACAAATGCACGGCGAAGTGATCTATGAAATCATTCCTATTCATCCAGAAATGACATTCATGGAACCATGAAGGTACAGTACTTCACTGGAAAAAAAACGTTTTGTTGAGTTCCATGGAAGAGATTGTGAGATTGTTTCTCTGTCCTCGCAGGAAACAACTGTATGTACTGTGAAACATGTTTGCAGAATACTTATTAGCCCTTGTAAGGTCTTCAGGTCTATTTTTAACTTATTTAATCTTAAGAAGAAATACAAAATCATGCTGAGATTCAGTCTCTGGGTTTTGCCGTATTTTTTGCAACAAAACTAATGGAAAATGGAAAGTAAACAAGTACGGATGTAGGATACGGGGTACGGATCTTGTGCGTTCCTCCAATTCTGCCTCAATATTGCAACCTTGAACGTGAAGAGCACTTGTGCAGGTTAATCTGAAGAGCCCTCAGTCCAAGCCAATGGTTCACAGAGAGATTCATCATTGCCTCCTTATCCTTCCCTCCAGGGAAGACGACAGGGTGGGCGCGGGGGACGGGGGGAGACAAAGGGGTCAGTTATCCTGTGCCCAGGGAGAGAGGAGGCCCAGAGTTGGGTCTTCATTACACTATAGGCCTAGAGTAGCCCTATTCAATTGGAGGCCCGAGGGCCACATGCGGCCCAGACACGGCCCATATGTGGCCCCCAGCTGTAGCATTATACCAGAGAGAGTAGAGAGAGAGAGAGGTTCCATTGGCCCATTGTTTCCGGGTTCTATTATTGCAAGGGGGAGGGGGGGGAATCCCCCCTTAAAGCCAGGTTCAAACTACACGACTAGCGATTATGTGTCCGATTTTGACGTCGGGGTGCACCGCACACTAGAAGAGAATCGCAACTTATCGCTCCTCGCAGCCACCGAGACAATGCCCGACGTTCTATTTCCAGTCGCAAATATCAAACAGTGTTTGATTTCTACGACTTGCGATCGGCGACTCTTTGAGCTGCTAAAGTTCTATCTTAGAACGTCGCACACAACGAGGAAATCTTCCCCGACAATCGCTTGCGATGGTCCTGGGGGGTAACGTTCCAGCGATTGTCGTAAGGGGGGTTTTCAGCCGAGAATCGGGCCGATAGTTGCGTAGTTTGAGCCAGGCTTTAGGCAGACCTAAGGACTGTTCTATTCAATGCTAGGAGCATTATGACACGCCCCTTTAAAGGGGTATGCCACTATTTTGGGGCGTAATACAGTTAAAATTGTTGGCTGGGGTTTATAAAGGTGGTGAAGTGTCTTATTTTTCATGTTAAGCGTTGTCTTGCTTTAAGACAAGTTAAAAGAGGGAATATGTCGCTAAGCTAGTGAAAGTCAATGGATCCGTGTAGCATGTACAATTACCACCTTTATAAACCCTGGCCAATGATTTTAACTGTATTAAGCCCCAAAATGGTGGCATACTCCTTTAAGCAGACCGGAACCTGTTCATGTTAGGTGCCCATAGCAACCTATTACATTGGCATATCTCTGTATACTTAAAGAATCTGTCTTTCACAGCCATGTGTTATTGATGGCTGAAAATGTGCAGCCCAACTTAATGTTTTGGTCTTGAAATGGCCGTGTACATCAGCCGCTACCTACGCGACCCAGGTAGCTGGGGTGGTTGAAGAAGTTTCGCCATGAATTCGTTTTATTCGCTCTGGACGCTGCACTGACATGTTTGATTCAGCTAATCACATAACGGCTCTGTCTTGACAGCCTGGGACATTCCTCGATATGAACGTTCCAATTGGTTTTCGCTGAACCGCGTCATAGCGAATTCGCCAAAATCGTCAAAATTCGCCCTGGTAGCTTAAGAAGCTTCGCTCCTGGCAAATTCGCTCTGGTAGCTTTAGCCCTGACCTACAGTATGTATTAGGTGGGGGGGGGGCATTCAGATGTCTTTGTCCTGGGGCCTGGCCAAAGCTGTCAGCGGCCCTGCTTCTCTCTATGTATCTCGATCCCATACCCCCAAAAAAACTCACAAAGAGCAGGAAGGGAACATGAAGCTGAAAAGGAGCTAGCTATGCTTTTAAAAAATGATGTTTCAATAGGCCCGTGTTCAGTAGACCCAAACATCCCACAGTTTCAGAATAGCACTGTTGTCATGGAGCTCCTGCAGTCCCTGTGATGCTCAGGTGGTCACAGTCGCTCACAAGTACTGTGGAGGTACTTTACTGGAAACGTGAAAGTACTTTCCTGGAAAAGTTTTTTTTTCCTTGTAAAAAAACAAACAAAAAAAACAACGCACATCCGTCTCAAAAAGATTGGAGTGCAGGACAAGTAAAATCACATGAAAACTGAAAAGTAAAGTCTGCGACACCAAGCTCCCATTTTCTCTTACTTTAATGTAACGTTTCAGACAGCATATTGGAACACACACGCATTTCGGACATTAAAAAATACATTAAAAATGGGGATCACCTGGGTGAGGGTTGAACCACCATGTAGTAAGAGAAACCTGAGCTTGGTGTCGAGCAGTGTTGCCAAAAGAAAATCAGCCAAAGTCGCTATGGGCTTGCTGAAAAGTCGCTAGAAGTCGCTAGATGACGTCATGACGTTGCGTATGACGTCACAATGTTACGCACGGCGCGCTGATCTACAGAAAACGTGCCCACATGCCTTCGTCCACAGTTCAAATGGGCGGTGCTAGCTACCTTTTGGAGATCAGATTCTAATCTACAGCCCTGCTTAACCGTGGGAAACACTTCTGACGGCGGCGCAGAGTCACAATTATGTGGAAATAGGATGAATTTGTCACTGAAAATGTACGTTTTAAAAAGTCGCCAGATGCACCAAAAAGTCGCTAAAGGCGCCTGCGCTAGTTTGCTAGTGCTCATTTAAATTTGTCATATGCATATCCCAAGGAGCCGTTGTGGTAGCTTTTGTGATACGCACCGGATTCTCATGCCCCCTGTATCT
>NC_085876.1:50397739-50400239 GCF_034702125.1 Engraulis encrasicolus
CTGGGTGCTGAAGGTGTCTAATGAGCAGGAGTGCATGTGTTTTCAATGTCAGACTGAGCTCTCTCTGTGTGTGTGTGTGCGTGTGCGTGTGTGTGTGTGTGTGTGTGTGTGTGTGTGTGTGTGTGTGTGTGTGTGTGTGTGTGTGTGTCTGTGTCTGTGTCTGTGTCTGTGTCTGTGTCTGTGTGTGTGCACATGTGTGTGTGTGTGTCTGTGTGTGTGTGTGTGTGTCTGAGAGAGAGAGTTACTATGCCTGAGATGGACCAGTGGTGATGAAGCTGTGACAGGCACAGCACCTGGGAGAGCCAGGAGGCTTTAAAAGGCAGCACACACACACACACACACACACACACACACACACACACACACACACACACACACACACACACACACACACACACACACACACACACACACACACACACACACACACGCACGCACGTACGCACGCACATACACACACACAGACACACACACACACACACACACACACACACACACCTAAACAGACACATTCTCTCTCTCTCCCTTTCGCTCTCATTTTTGCATGGAGGGTAGCCCATTAAGTCAGAATGATACACACAGTGAGCGGGAGAAAGAGAGACAGAGAGAAGAGAACAGACAGAGAGTGAGAAGAGAGAGAGAGAGAGAGAGAGAGAGAGAGATATATAAGAGGGAGATAAGAGAGAGAAGAGGCGAGAAGAAAGAGGAGAGAGAGAGAAGAGAGAAGAGGAGAGAGAAGAAAGAGGAGAGAGAAGAAAGAGGAGAGAGAGAGAAGAGAGAAGAGGAGAGAGAAGAAAGAGGAGAGAGAGAGAGTGAGAAGAGAGAGAGAGAGAGAAGAAAGAGGAGAGAGTGGGTGGGTGGCTGAAGAAGAGGGAAAAGAGAGGGATAGAGTATTTTAGATGGAAGAGATGGAGGTACAGGAATAGTGAGAGACGGAAGAGAAAAGAGCGATAGCACAGTAAATTAGAGGGAGGAGGAGAAACTGAGATGCGGATTTTGGGAGTCTGGGGAAGGAGTGGAGGGAAGAGACAACGCAGTAAGTGTGTGTGTGTGTGTGTGTGTGTGTATGTGTGTGTGTGTGTGTGTGTGTGTGTGTTTATGTTTATGTTTGTGTGTGTGTGTGTATATGTGTGTGTGAGAGAGACAGACAGACAGACAGAGATAGAGAGAGAGTGAGAGAGAGAGAGAGAGAGAGAGAGAGGTGAAATAGACCCATAGTTAGAATAGAGTCAGTAGCAACCCAGTTCTTACAAATATGGGTGTAAATGTGTACTTTTCAATTAGTTAATCAAGGACAATACATGAAAGACGTAGACGATATAAAAAACGAAGATGATAACAAACATTGTTCTGTCAGATTGCTTATACCCAACTCCCCTACGAAAATGAAATGTAAATGGTAAATCATGGTTTTCATGTTTTTTTGAGTACAGTTCTTAAAGGGGTATGCCACTAGTTTGGGGCTTACTACAGTTAAAATTGTTGGCTGTATGTCGCTAAGCTAGTGAAAGGCAATGGATCCGTGTAGCATTGTAGCATGCTACATGGATCCATTGACTTTTCACTAGCTTAGCGACACATTCCCTCTTTTAGCTTGTCTTAAAGCAAGACAACGCTTAACATTAAAAATAAGACACTTTACCACCTTTATAAACCCTGGCCAACGATTTTAACTGTATTAAGCCCCAAAATAGTGGCATACCCCTTTAACTATGGTTAAATCATGGTTTGACTATGGCTTAACTATGCGAAAATTAACCATGGTTTTATTCTGAAAACTAACCATGGTTTCTAGTTATTCATTAAATTACACTTAGCTGACAGCTTTTTTTTTGTTTGTTTGTTTTTAATCTAAAGTGCATAATGGTGGTGACAGTCCTTGGAGCACTGTGGGGCAATGTGGTGCCTTGCTCAGCTAGGGGCACTTCAGTCATGGAGGGAGGAAGGGATTGGTAACCGCAGAGATACACCAGCGGTCAGGATGAGGATTGAACCTGCAACCTTGTGATCTACAGTCCAGCTCCCTAACCATTACACCACGGCTGCCCACAAGTAGCTATTCATGGTTTTCATGTTTTTTGGCAGCCACGAAACCCACAATTAATGGCTATTCATGGTTTTCATAGGTTTTTTTTAGCATAGTTTGCGGCGATGGTTTAACCATGCTCAAAAAAACCGTGAAAACCATGAATAACCATAATCCATGGTTAGTTTTCATAGTAAAATGATAGTTAAACCATAGTCAGGAACCACTGTTTTTATGGTTACCCCAAAAATCATGGGCTGGATCTCAAATGATGCACTTGTGCACTTCGGGCACTATGTTTCAGTGCGTAACTAATACGGCATACGCACTGAAACATGAACACTAAAGTGCACAAGTGCACCATTTGAGATTCAGCCATGGATAAGCTACCCACAAATTAGCAGCTACCCAACGCACCATTCAGGTAAAGTGAACCTCCCACTAATTCACCCCCTTGTTAAATTGCTTTGATCG
>NC_085876.1:50412739-50427739 GCF_034702125.1 Engraulis encrasicolus
CAAGGGGAGGTGTAAAATGAGCTTATTTCCAAAAATGGGACAGTATTACTTTAAGTGTGACAACGATGGGATAAAATAGAACGTGTATTTAACATTTCTATGGGCTTCATCCCTCCCGCCTCTCAATTTGGCAGTTGTGTATTTTTCTTCTTTTTTTTGCCTTAATATTTAAGAAATAGAAATACAAACTTCAGACAACCCTTTTTCTAGCTGTTGACGTCTCACAGCGCTGAGGAAGAGAGGAGTGATGGGAGGAGAGAGGAAGAGGGATGGGAGGAGAGAGGAGGAGAAGAAGAAGAGACAGATGAAAAGGATGGAGAGAGGAGGAGATGATGGGAGGGGAGGAAGAGTAGATGATGGGGGAGAGGAGGAGAGGAAGAGGAAATGATGGGGGGAGAGGAGGAGGAGACAGAGGGGATGAGGAAGGGACAGAGGAAAAGGATGGGAGGAGAAGAGGGAGAGGATGCGAGGAGAGGAAGAGGACGGATGGGATAGAGGAGGAGGGATGGGAGGAGAGAAAGAGGAGAGGGAGGAGAGAAAGAGGAGAGGGAGGAGAGAGGAGGAAGGATGGGAGGAGAGGAAGAGGAGAGGAGTGAGGAGGAGGGATGGGAGGAGAGGAGAGGAGGGATGCGAGCAGAGGAGGAGGAGGGATGAGAGGAGAGGAGAGAAAGAGGAGAGGGAGGAGAGAGGAGAGGGAGGAGAGAGGAGAGGAGGAGGGATGGGAGGAGAGAAAGAGGAGAGGGAGGAGAGGAGTGAGGAGGAGGGATGGGAGGAGAGAGGAGGGAGGGAGGGATGGAGGAGTGAAGAGGAGGGAGGAGAGAGGAGAGGAGGAAGGATGGGAGGAGAGGAAGAGGAGAGGGAGGAGAGGAGTGAGGAGGAGGGATGGGAGGAGAGAGGAGAGTGAGAGAGGAGGGGGAGGGATGGGAGGAGAGAGGAGGAGGGATGGGAGGAGAGAAAGAGGAGAGGGAGGAGAGGAGTGAGGAGGAGGGATGGGAGGAGGGGGAGGGATGGGAGGAGAGAGGAGGGGGAGGGATGGGAGGAGAGAGGAGGAGGGATGGGAGGAGAGGAATAGGAGAGTGAGGGAGGAGAGGAGGAGTGATGCGAGGAGAGGAAGAGGAGAGTGAGGGATGTGAGGAGAGGAAGAAGAGACAGATGAGAAGGATGGCAGGGAGGAGGAGATGATGGGAGGAGAGGAAGAAAGGAGTGATGGGATGGTGGGAGAGAGGAAGAGGAGACAGATGAAAAGGAGAGAGAGATGAGACGCCATCAAAACAATCACACAGATGAAAGCCCTAAATGTTTTTCATCGCAAGCCATGAATTTTTAATCTTAATATGTGTAAAATTCTGAAAAAAATGTGACGCTCTTTTTTGTTTGGTTCTGGTAATTCTGCAGCGATGTGCAAGTGAAGGATGAAGAGAGGAGATGGGGATGGAGAATGAGGAGGACGGGATGAAGAGGAAGAAGAGGAAAAGAGAGAGGATAGAAGAGATAAGAGGAGAAGAGAAGAAAAGAGAGGAGATGCGGGAGGAAGAGAGAGAGAGAGAGAGAGAGAGAGAGAGAGAGAGAGAGAGAGAGAAGAGCACGGGGACAGAGCATGACAGAAGAGATGTGAAAAGAATGAGACGAATAAAGAAATGAAAAGGAGAGAAGAGGGGATATGAGGTAAGTTGGAGGAGTAGGTTAAAGGAGAGAAGAGGGGATATGGGGTAAGTTGGAGGAGTAGGTTAAAGGAGAGAAGAGGGGATATGGGGTAAGTTGGAGGAGTAGGTTAAAGGAGAGAAGATGGGATATGGGGTAAGTTGGAGGAGTAGGTTAAAGGAGAGAAGAGGTGATATGGGGTAAGTTGGAGGAGTAGGTTAAAGGAGAGAAGAGGGGATATGGGGTAAGTTGGAGGAGTAGGTTAAAGGAGAGAAGAGGGGATATGGGGTAAGTTGGAGGAGTAGGTTAAAGGAGAGAAGAGGGGATATGGGGTAAGTTGGAGGAGTAGGTTAAAGGAGAGAAGAGGGGATATGAGGTAAGTTGGAGGAGTAGGTTAAAGGAGAGAAGAGGGGATATGGGGTAAGTTGGAGGAGTAGGTTAAAGGAGAGAGAAGAGGGGATATGGGGTAAGTTGGAGGAGTAGGTTAAAGGAGAGAAGAGGGGATATGGGGTAAGTTGGAGGAGTAGGTTAAAGGAGAGAAGAGGGGATATGAGGTAAGTTGGAGGAGTAGGTTAAAGGAGAGAAGAGGGGATATGGGGTAAGTTGGAGGAGTAGGTTAAAGGAGAGAAGAGGGGATATGGGGTAAGTTGGAGGAGTAGGTTAAAGGAGAGAAGAGGGGATATGGGGTAAGTTGGAGGAGTAGGTTAAAGGAGAGAAGAGGGGATATGGGGTAAGTTGGAGGAGTAGGTCAAAGCCTGCACATCCAAACATCTGACATCGGAGCGGGACGAACAAATGACAAGATAAAGAGAGCCATAATTTTTCAACCAGGGTTTTCACCTGAAACATCAAAATGTCTTCAAAAAAGAGGAAGCAGAAAAAGCAGAAGTTGGAGCAAAAGAGGGTAGAGAGATGTAAACAGGAGAAGAGAGGAGAAGAGAGGAGAGGAGTTATGAAGAACAGAATGTGGTGGAGGAGAAGAGAGGATAAGAGAAGAGAGGAGAAGAGAAGAGAGGAGAAGAGAGGAGAAGAGAAGAGTTATGAAGAACAGAATATGGTGGAGGAGAAGAGGGGAAGAAAGACAAATTAAGAGAAATCAGAGGAGTTGAAGGAGAAGAGGAGACGAGGAGTTATGAAGAACAGAATATGGAGGAGAAGAGAAGAGAAGCGAAGAGACGCATTATGAAAAACAGAATATGGTGAAGGAGAAGAGAAGAGAGGAGTTATGAAGAAGAGCATATGGTGAAGGAGAGAAGAGAAGAGAAGAGAAGAGAAGAGAAGAGAAGAGAAGAGAAGAGAAGAGAAGAGAAGAGAAGAGAGGAGAGGATAAGAGAAGAGAAGAGAAGAGAAGAGAAGAGAAGAGAAGAGAAGAGAAGAGAAGAGAAGAGAAGCATTATGAAGAACAGAATATGGAGGAGAAGAGAAGAGAAGAGAAGCGAAGAAGAGAAGAGAAGAGAAGAGAAGAGAAGAGAAGAGAAGAGAAGAGAAGAGAAGAGAAGAGAAGAGAAGAGAAGCGAAGAGAAGAGAAGAGAAGAGAAGAGAAGAGAAGAGAAGAGAAGAGAGGAGTTATAAAGAACAGAATATGGTGGAGGAGAAGAGGGGAAGAAAGATGAGTGAAGACAAATCAGAGGAGTTGAAGAAAGAGGGATATAGAGGATGAGAGGACGTCAAGAGCGACAGGAAAATAAAAACAAAGATTAATGTTTATTAAGTATGCAGTTTCATCTCTTAGTCAAACACACACACACACACACACACATTTCAGGACGCGCCAACACTGCTGTGACTGTAAACACACCCATTGCTGCCCCACAGAGAGAGAGGGAGAGAGAGAGAGAGAGAGAGAGAGGGAGGGAGAGAGAGAGAGAGAGAGAGAGAGAGAGGGAGTTTATACACAGGATAAAACGGGTTTTTTTTGTTTTTTTTTCCCTTCTTTCCATTATGTTGACAGAATTGGGCTGTTCTCTCCTAGCTCCTACAACACACTCCATTTCAACTGTGTGTGTTTTTTTTAAACAAGATATGATTTGGGCTTTTATATCTTTATGATTCAGACAGGAGAGTGAGGGGAGAGAGATAGGGGTAGGACTAGGGCAGTGTTTCACCTTAGGGTGCCGCGGAAACGTGGCTGATAAATAAATTATGTGCTATTATACATATTTGTCTAAATTAATAAATTAAGGCTAAGTCAGTGGAATCTGTCATCTGTCATTTACGCACAATGAAGTTAATTTAGGTCACCCCAGTAAGCTGCAACTTCGAACGTAAGTTGTGTGACATCTTCAAATGTGTTACTTTTCTAAGCTTGTGTGGTATCGGATGCGATCCCATGTTGCGGCTTGTTGGTTTGGGGTGCCTTGACATTTTTAACGAATTGAAAGGGTGCCTCGCCTAAAAAAAAGGTTGAGAAACACTGGACTAGGGAAATGACCCCATTTCTCGAACCCAACTCGAACCCTGGTCCTCTGTACAATAGTGCATCCCGACTTCCCTTCAGCTGCCACCAACATACTGTAGCATCAACATAGCATCATCACCAAGAGCATTACGATAAAACGCCGCAGAGGGCCCTGCCGTGGTCAACTGGTGAGGCACTCGCCTGCCATGCGGCTAACTCGGGTTCGATTCCCGGCCCGGGTCCTTTGCTGACCCCTCCCTGTCTCTCCCCCCATTCACTTCCTGTCCACCTCTCACACTGTCCTGTCAAAAAAAAAAGATTAGAGGATTCCATGGCCTAGTGGTTAGAGAGTTGGTCTTTCAATTTAGGGGTTGCAGGTTCGAATGCCCCCCTGACCTCTCCCTACATCTCTATCCATGGCTGAAGTGCCGTTGAGCAAGGCATCTAACCCCACATTGCTCCAGGGACTGTATCCAATACCCTGACAAATAATAACTGTAAGTCGCTTTGGATAAATGAAAGCATCAGCTAAGTGTAATGTAATGTAATGTAATCCACAAAATGCATGGGTTTGAAGGGGTCCCACTAGTTTGACGCCCTCTCGTGATTTCACATGGTAATCAAACATTTCAAACAAGCAATTTAAGGTTAGGGTTAGGTTTAGGGTTAAGGTTAGGGTTAGGGTTAAGGTTAGGGTTAGGTTTAGGGTTAGGTTTAGGGTTAAGGTTAGGGTTCGGGTTAGGTTTAGGGTCGTATGACGTAAGCGGTAAGTCACGAAAGGGCGTCGAACTAGTGAGTCCCGGGTTTGAAGCCTATCTTACTGTAATCTACTGTCTTTGGCCGGGCCCTGCCATAGCTCTAATGGTAGGGCACCGGGCTGCTACACCGGCGACACGGGTTCGATTCCGGCCCGGGTTATTTGCCGACCCCTCCCCATTCACTTCCTGTCCACTTCTCATACTGTCCTATCATCAATAAAGTAGAATTCTTTTTTTTTTGCTAAGATTTAAGATAGACTTGAACTGTCTATCACGTTTGTGCATCACGACTTTCCATGTTAACGCCTCCTCCACAACGCCCTGTGACAGGTTAGGTTTAGGGGTGATTTTGGCCAGGGCACAATTGGCCAGGGCACAATTTCGCCATTTCCCTCACTTGTTTCGCTGTTCTTGGTAAAAAGAAAAGCAGTAGAAACATTGCTTTACTGACAGGTTAGGGTTAGGCATGGCTTTGGTCAAAGCACTCAACAGTCAACTTTTCATGTTAACGCCTCCTCCACAACGCCCTATGACAGGTTAGGTTTAGGGGTGATTTTGGCCAGGGCACAATTTCGCCATTTCCCTCACTTGTTTCGCTGTTCTTGGTAAAAAGTAAAGCAGTAGAAACTGACAGGTTAGGGTTAGGCCAAAGCACTCAACAGTCAACTTTTCATGTTAAAGCCTCCTCCACAACGCCCTGTGACAGGTTAAGTTTCGGGGTGGTTTTGACCAGGGCACAATTTCGCCATTTGTTTCGTTGTTCTTGGTAAAAAGAAAAGCAGTAGGAATGTTGCTGTACTGACAGGTTAGGGTTACCCATGGTTTTGGTCAGGGCACAGCAGAGCATTTTCGCGTTTAGCGACAGAAATTCGCCGCAGGCAACACAAAATTATGGGCAGTCATGGGTAAGGGGGTAGGGAGTCGGACTTGCAGTCCAAAGGTTGCCCGTTGGACTCCCGACCCGCCAGGTAGGTGGGAGGAGAACAATTAACCAGTGCTCTCCACCATCCTCCTCCATGGCTGGGGTACTCTGAGCATGGTACCGTGCCGCCGCACTGCTCCCCAGGGGCACCATTGAGGGATGCCCCCTTGCACGGGTGAGGAATGAATGCAATTTTGTTGTGTGCTGTGGAGTGCTGTGGAGTGCTGTGTCACAATGACAATGGGAGTTGGAGTTTCCCAATGGGCTTTCACTCAAACAGGAAAACAGTTGTCGGCACGACTTATCATAATCTGGAATGGCATTCATGGCTTCTTTGGGTGGCCATGTTTTACCATACAGCAAGAGGACAATGAAACAGTCACACAGGCACAGGAGCCTAAAGACCATCTGCCCAGTAATATATTTAAATCCCCTCACTGTCACCGTGTGCGTGTGTGTGTGTGTGTGTGTGTGTGTGTGTGTGTGTGTGTGTGTGGGTGGGTGTGGGTGTGGGTGTGTGTGTGTGTCCTCACTGTCACCGTATGCAAGGACAGGCCAAAGACTTTGTTTGCCTCAGCTCATCAGAAAGTAAATTTGTGTGTGTGGGAGGGGGTTGTGTGTGTGTGTGTGTGTGTGTGTGTGTGTGTGTGTGTGTGTGTGTGTGTGTGTGTGTGTGTGTGTGTGTGTGTGTGTGTGTGTGTATGCATGTTTTTGTGTGTGTGAAGGACACTATGTGTGTGTGTGTGTGTGTGTGTGTGTGTGTGTGTGTGTGTGTGTGTTGCAAAGGGACACCTGTGTCATGTTGTACTTTACCTTGTGTGCATAATGAATGCACCTCCTGCTGATCTGTAGTGTGTGTGCAAGCGTGTGTGTGTGTGCGCGCACGCGTGTGTGTCTGTGTGTGCGTGTCGTTTGCGCGTGTGTGTCTGTATGTGCGTGTCGTTTGCGCGTGTGTGTCTGTATGTGCGTGTCGTGTGTGTGCGTGCATGTGCGTGCATGCATGTGTGTCTGTGTGTGTGTGTTTGTGTGTGTGTGTGTGTCTGTATGTGCGTGTGTGTGTGTGTGCGCGTGCGTGTGTGTGCGTGCGTTTGTATGTGTGTGTCTTTCTATCTTTAAAGTGTGAAGGGGCATCCATGCCAGTGTGTGCATTACCTTACCTGCATAATAAATACACCTCCTGCTATGTGTGTGTGTGTATGTGTGTGTGTGTGTGTGTGTGTGTGTGTGTGCGTGCGTGCGTGCGTGTGTGTGCGTGCGTGCGTGCGTGTGTGTGCGTGCGTGCGTGCGTGCGTGCGTGCGTGTGTGCGTGCGTGCGTGTGTGTGTGTGTGTGTGTTTGCGTGCGTGCGTGCGTGCGTGCGTGAGTGTGTGTGTGTGTGTGTGTGTGTGTGTGGAGAGACCTCATGCTGTTACAGTATATAATGGAATGTGTGTGTATGACGCTGTACAAGATTCCTCTATAGGTGTTTGTCTATGTGTGTGTGTGTGTTGGGTTGGGTTTCCATTACATTCTATGTATTGGATGGGGGGTGTTAGGACCGCCAGGCTCTAGGCGACCCCAACATAAACGGGAGACCACACCGCAACGTCATTCACAATGGATATTTATTGTTTTAACAAGTTTTGGCATTTGTCAATTCAAGAGCTCCAGCGATCGACGGGCGCATGGCGAGCCGAGAGAGAGAGAGTGAGCACCGGAACAGCCGGCCCACTTATCCAGGCCGCAATCAGCCAGCTGGTCCTTACTCCTCCTCTCCAATCAGACCCTGTATGTTAAAGGGGAAAACCATAACAGGCGGAGCACCACAAAGATTGATATTAAAGGGACAGTCATTCCTAACATTCCTCCTCCCTTAAACAGAGGCCCAAAGAACGGGACTCTGACTGTTAATCCAAAATTTGAAACAGATCCGACACCCCAGACCACAATCAACAGATTTCTCCCAGTGCACTGTTAAACATTACCCCCAACCGCCACCAGGTGTCCAGCTACGGCCACGTCCCAGGGCAGGACCTCCACCCCCCAAACCCTACGAGAACAGGTAATCAGAAGTGGGTTAGAGAGTCACACAATCACTGTTATTCCTCCACATAAGAGCGGGACAACGCGTCTGCAACCACATTGTCCACACCCTTAATATGAAAAATCTCCAAGTGGTATGGCTGCAAGTACAAAGCCCAACGCATAAGGCGCTGGTTTGGGTTGTGAAGCGTCTGCAGAAATGTGAGGGGGTTGTGATCTGAATATACCACGATGGGAGACACACCACTCTCGACATACACATCAAAGTGTTTCAAGGCCAATACTAAAGCAAGTGTCTCCTTTTCAATAGTGGAATAGGCCATTTGATGTCGATTAAATTTTTTGGAGAAATAACACACCGGCCTACCAAGTCCCTCCTCATCGATTTGCAACAACACCGCTCCGGCACCAACTTGGCTGGCGTCTATCTGAAGTTGGAAGGGCTGATCTAAGCGTGGCGCTGCCAGTACGGGGGCCGTGGTTAACAGTCGTTTTACGCTCTCAAACGCGGTTTGGCAGTTTGCCGACCAAACAAACTTTACCCCCCCTTTCAAAAGGTCCGTAAGAGGACAGACAACGGTGGAAAAATTTCTACAGAAACCCCTATAGTATCCGACCATACCCAAAAATCGTTGTAATTCCTTCCGGGTGGTTGGAGAAGGAAAGCGGTCAATGGCCTCGACCTTGGCCCGCACAGGACGAACTTGTCCTTGTCCGACCACCTTGCCCAAATAGACAACTGTAGCACGAGCGAATTCGCATTTTGCTAAATTGACCGTCAGCTTCGCTTGGACCAGGCGGTCAAAAAACGCACGTATGCGAGCTAGGTGTTCAGCCCAAGTGTCCGATACGAGCACCGCGTCATCTAGGTAAACCGTACAACCCGGCAGACCCTGAATTACCCGGTTCATTAGTCGTTGAAAGGTTGCAGGCGCGTTTCTTAGCCCAAAACTCATAACCTTATAGGAGTACAGTCCAGAGGGTGTAATAAACGCCGACACTTCCCTTGCACGGGGTGTAAGCGGCACTTGGTAGTAGCCCTTAAGCAAATCAAATTTACTGACATACCGGGCAGCGCCTACTTGATCGATACAATCATCCACGCGGGGTAACGGAAAAGAGTCAGCTTTGGACACTCCGTTTACTTTACGGTAGTCAGTGCAGAACCGAAACGTGTTGTCTGGCTTACTCACCAACAAACAAGGGGAAGCCCAACTTGAGTATGAAGGTTCAGCCAGTCCACTATCTAACAAATACCGCACTTCTTGATCCAAAATTTTCCGTTTCTCCGGCCCTACTCGATAAAAACGTTGGCGGATGGGTTCGGCCCCACCCGTATCGATGTCGTGCTCAATTACATCGGTACAGGTGGGAGTATCTGCGAACAACGATGGATAAGACCGTATTAACGCTTTCAACTCTCCTTTCTCATTTTCAGAAAGATGGGCCACCAAGCTATCCAAGTTATTCAAGGTCTCGGAGTTTTTTAACCTAGGCTGCAAAACTAGGTCAGGCGTACTCACCCCCTCCTCATCCTCATCCGCTGCCACCGGAGAAGTGGTGGGCACCCCAATGACCGCAGCAGCCGCGACCCCCACAGTACCCGGTGGCAGCGCTGGGGAAAAGTAAGGTTTAAGCAGATTGATGTGACAAACTTGAGTTGAGCGTTTGCGACCAGGGGTTGCCAACAGATAGTCACAGTCACCGACTTTACGCACAACATCGTACGGACCAGAGAACCGAGCGCTGAATGGTGACCCCGGTACAGGCAATAAGGCCAATACTCGATCCCCAGAACTAAAACCCCTTTCCACGGCACGGACATCATAGCGCTTCTTCATTTTTGACTGGGCCCTCACCAAATTTTGACTGGCCATTTGCCAGGCCAGCAATAGCCGACGCCTAAAGCCATGAACAAAATCAATTACATTTTCCGGTGGAGGGTTTTCCTCCAAGTCACCTTTCAGCACTGACAGAGGTCCGCGTACCTGATGGGCAAAGACCAAATCATTTGGAGTGAACCCCGTGCTGTCTTGAACTACACTGCGAGCTGCTAATAACAGCCAGGGTACCCCCTCCTCCCAGTCATTTTCCAACTCCAAGCAGTAAGCACGCAGCAGGGACTTCAGTGTGAGATGAAAACGTTCCAAAGCACCCTGGCTCTGCGGGTGGTAGGGGCTACTCAACTGAGGCTTGACGCGAAGCTGTTTCAAAATGCTGCCAAACATTTTAGAGGTAAAATTGGTCCCTCTGTCGCTTTGAACGACCCTCGGTATTCCGAATATTGTTATGAACTGCGTGAGAGCCTTCACTACCGACTTCGCTTTAATGCTACGAATGGGATAGGCAGCCGGGTAACGAGTGGATTGACACATGACAGTTAATAAGTATCGGCACCCCGACTTGGAAGGTGGCAAAGGACCCACACAGTCAATTATTAAGTGCTCAAAAGGTTTTCCAATCGGTGGGATGGGACATAAAGGGATAGGCTTCACAACTTGATTTGGTTTTCCAGTGAGTTGACAAACATGGCAGGTTTTAATAAACTGACTAACGTCGCGTTTCATTCTGGGCCAGTAAAAATGCCGCAAGAGATGACGGTACGTCTTACGGACCCCAAAATGACCTGCCACGTCACCATGGGCGGTCCGCAAGACCAACTCACGAAATTTCTTAGGGACCACAATCTGCATCACCGGATCCACAACCTTACCCCCAGACTGCGACCATTTACGTACCAACAAATCATTTATGACGGTGTACCCATTTGCCACACTTCGTATGTCTTCAGAGCTAAACGCATCAGCAAACTGAGTCGCTAACTCGCTGTCCGCCCTCTGTGCTTCCACCACCTCTGCCCGGGAGGCAGCACCGAGAGGTCCCCCCTTCAGTACTAGTGTCTCCCGTAGCTAAAGTCATAGCGCGAGTGACTGCGCATGAGGCAAACACATTCGGAAAGTCGACTGCACATTGATCAGGCTCGGTGTTAAGGGCAGATCTGTTTGCCACAACTGGGGACACTCCCGAGTCGGGCCAAACCAGACCTCCTGCTAAATTATTACCCAAGATAATATGGACCCCTTCCACCGGCAAGGACCGGCGAACTGCCATAGCGACCTCCCCCCTCACCAAATCCGACTCCAGCTGCACCCGATGTAACGGTACCGAGAAAGTATTCATCCCCATACCACAGATAAGGACGGACGTTCCAGTATCCGAGTGATCTGAAAAAGGCAAAACTGATTGAAGCACAAAAGACTCGGAAGCGCCCGTGTCTCGTAAAATCCTAACCGGTACCTTCTTCCCCTCCCCAACTAGAGATACAAACCCCGCAGTAATGAACGGTTCGTACCCAAAAGAGGACACCCCTTTACGCAGAACGACGCTCTGACTTTCCACCGCCCCCCCAGAGCTAGGCCCACCACCCAAAATTGGAGAGAAATGCAGATCATAAACAGGGCTAGTTGAGACGCGTACTGGGGCCGCACAAGCGTTGGGTTGAGCATTCTCGCGCCTAGCGCGCAACAGGGGGCATTCGTTCTTCCAATGATTTTTTCCCATGCAGTAACTACAGGTGTCTGGAGGAACCGGATTCGGACGATCACCAGGAGGACCATAACGCGGCGTACCCCCCCGTGCAGGACGGAAATCATTTCTCGGAGCATAGTCGCGTTGGCCATGTGTCAAAACGTACTTGTCGGCAAGCGTCGCCGCCTCAGCAACTGTTTTAACACAGTGTTCGTCTATAAAGGTAGCCACGCGAGGTGGAACGATGTTCTTAAACTGTTCTACGATCATCAAGTCACACAATGCGTTGAATGTGTCTGCCCCCTCAGAGACTCGCCAACGATTAAAAAACGTTGTAAGCTCCCGAGCTACCTCCAAATGCGACTGCGTATCACCCTTCCGCCAGCTTCTGAACCTTAATCGATAGGCTTCAGGGACCAACTCATATGATTTCAGGACGGCATTTTTCACAGTGACGTAACGCTTTCTTTGTTCTTCCGTTAACGAAATAAAAGCTTCTTGTGCTTTGCCAACAAGGACGCTCTGGAGCAATAATACACGCTCCGCATCCGTCCAAGCATTATCGACGGCCAAAATCTCGAAAAGAGCGAAAAATGTGTCAGGATCGCGCTCATTGAACTTGGGCAAAAGTTTGATCATATTCGCCAAATTCAGTTCTAGTGGCAGCCGCCCCTGGTGGGAAAAAGCAGACCCACCGGTACTAGCCGCCGTCCTGCTCTCCCCCACCAGTTTAAGACGTTCTACCTCTAGCTGCAATTTCTTATACTCCAGTTCTCGCTCCTTTTCACGTTCATTTGCTTGCAATTCCAATAAATGTACTTGTTGTTCATATGTCAAGGTTGCGCCTCCAACGCTGGCAGCAGTCACCATGCCAGTTTTGTCCTCCTGAACTACATGCGCAACGTCCCCAGACGCCGGATCACCCTTAAACACCCCTTTCCCACTCAATGCATGTTCAACGACCTGTACCAATTCCACTTTCTTAATCCCCTTCGAGATCTCGGAGTCGAAATGAAAATGGGCCGCCACTCTTAACAGCTGCTGCTTAGTCAGCAGCCGCAGCCCCTCCTTAGACGGAGCCGACAAAAACACTTCCACCGCATCCATCCCAACCGACCCAACCCAACGCTACTAGGCTACAAATCCACCCAACGCACTTACTCTTATTTTACTTACCCACCAACGCTACCGTCCCCTCGAACCCCTTAAACCAACGCTACAATGCCAACGCTACAATAATTCCATCGGATACTTTGTACCATGCCAACTGAAAAAACACAACCAAAATTGCTCTCTCTCTCCAAAGAAAATGATCGGACGTCGAAAAAAGAAATAAGGGTCACAAAACACGTCTGACTAAAAGGTGGAATCCTGCCACAACGAAGGACTACAGTTACTATATCTGGAGCGCCCTGCATCTACACAAGAAAACTATTTCCAATGCCTAGGTCTTCACATGCCCCCGCGGTTGAGCCACATACGGCCCCCCCCCGTTCGACATGCCACACATGGAAAATAATAAACTTTTGGGCGGTCTCACCTACGGCAGGGTTTGCACGTAGCTCCTTGAAGTCCCTAAATTTCTCTTCAGGTGAGGCAGAATCCCCCCATACTACACCCCTCAGACGTGAAAATACAACGACGCCGATATAAATGAAAGGGAATCCCCATACAACTTGGAGGGAATCCCTGCGCACGCCACAGACTACGTCACTAAACAAATGACGCTGCGGGGGTTCCCGCTTACACGCAGTCCGTGAGCTAATTAGACCTCACGTACAGGTGTTTCGGATACGCCATGTAAGACGTGTACCGTGAAAAAAAAATGTTTTGCCCAGGATATAAGTCTGGACTTAGACGAGCCCCCAATATGTTAGGACCGCCAGGCTCTAGGCGACCCCAACATAAACGGGAGACCACACCGCAACGTCATTCACAATGGATATTTATTGTTTTAACAAGTTTTGGCATTTGTCAATTCAAGAGCTCCAGCGATCGACGGGCGCATGGCGAGCCGAGAGAGAGAGAGTGAGCACCGGAACAGCCGGCCCACTTATCCAGGCCGCAATCAGCCAGCTGGTCCTTACTCCTCCTCTCCAATCAGACCCTGTATGTTAAAGGGGAAAACCATAACAGGCGGAGCACCACAAAGATTGATATTAAAGGGACAGTCATTCCTAACAGGGGGGTGGGGGGGGGGGGGCTTAGTGATGCGTTTTGTCCTTGGCCTGGAAAACACTATCAGTGGCCCTGTGTGTGTGTGTGTGTGTGTGTGTGTGTGTGTGTGTGTGCGCGTGTGCATAATAATAATAGAACTGTTAATTTACTGATATCTACTGATGAGGCTGTACCCTTGAAATAGGATATATGGCGTTTTGAAAAGAGCTTTTCACATGTCTCAGCAGACCGTTTGGTGACCTTGAGGTCAGAGAAAGGTCACTAACTATTATCCTGAACATGTGACCTCTTCCTTCCAATAGTTTTCATGTACAAGTTACAAACAATAATAAATATGATATCAATGTAATATAAATAAATACAGACAAACAGAGAGAGGTCATTATGGTCTTTCCTGAACATCTGCCACAGTTATGTCCAATAGTTTTCATGTAGAGGTCACAAACAACAGTTATGTCCAATAGTTTTCATGTAGAGGTCACAAACAATGATAAATATGGAGAGACAAACAGGCCAACGCACAACAATACACCACTTCCTATTTGGGGATGGTAGTGGTGGTGGTGGTGGAACACACTCACACACTCAGGACACACGGCCAAGTCTCTGTGTGTGTGTGTGTGTGTGTGTGTGTGTGTGTGTGTGTGTGTGTGTGTGTGTGTGTGTGTGTGTGTGTGTGTGTGTGTGTGTGTGCATTTGTGTGTGTGTGTGTGTGTGTGTGTGTGTGTGTGTGTGTGTGTGTGTGTGTGTGTGTGTGTGTGTGTGTGTGTGTGTGTGTGTGTGTGTGTGTGTGTGTGTGTGCATTTGTGTGTGTGTGTGTGTGTGCGTGCGTGCGTGCGTGTGTGTGCACGTGCGTGCATGTGTGTGTGTGTTTATCAGTAAAAGGGAGGTCAGTTCTCAGACTAGAATGCTAAATCCTTCTGAGTCATAATTCCTCTATTCTATTTACTGACCTATATAGCCTGTTTTGACATCTACACACAATCATCTCTCCTGCTACCCCAAAACACACACACATACACACGTACGCACACGCGTGCACACACACGCACACCCACACACGCACGCATACAAACATGCATGCACAAATGCACACGCACCTTATATAGTATGCATGTCACAGAAGTGAGTATTTCACTTTGAAACCTATACAGCCAATTCAATCCAGCCTGATCTCTCAGAATTCCATGGAATGGACTCGGATGTTTGTGACACAAAATCTGTGTCAGTTTCACGGGTTTTGCCAAAATTCTGTGCTCCTGGACACAAGATTGTTTTCCGTGATGGACACACGGAAGTGCTTTCTATATTACCACCGTTAAGTCTATCATTAGAAAATGGATACCAAATACTAATCCGAAACAAAATAATGCTCTAGAAATTTAAGTTGTGGCCTGACCAAAACAATTCCTAACCTTAACCTGTCAGTAAATACAGAGAGTATTTTTGAGAAATACCTTTTCCATTTGGTTGATAGTTGGTTGAATTCATGTAATTAACGAAAGAATACTAGCTGTGGCCAGACCAAAACAATCCCTTACCCTAACCTGTCAT
>NC_085876.1:50435239-50440239 GCF_034702125.1 Engraulis encrasicolus
TGAGTGTGTGTGCTTGCATGTGTGTGTTTGTGTGTGTGAGTGTGTGTACTTGCATGTGTGTGTGTTTGTGTGTGTGAGTGTGCTTGCATGTGTGTGTTTCTGTATGTGAGTGTGTGTGCTTGCATGTGTGTATTTGTGTGAGTCGGTGTGTGTGTGTTTGTGTAAGTGAGTGTGTGTGCTTGCATATGTGTGTGTGTTTGTGTAAGTGAGTATGTGTGGTTGCATTTGTGTGTGTATGTGAGTGTGTGTGTGTGTGTGTGTGTGTGTGTGTGTGTGTGTGTGTGTGTGTGTGTGTGTGCGTGTGTGTGTGTGTGCGTGTAAGGCAAGGCAAGGCAAGGCAAGTTTATTTATATAGCGCATTTCATACACAGGTGCAACTCAATGTGCTTCACAAAGTTAACAAATGTAAATGAAAGGAAACAGGGAAGAAAGAAGGAAATGAATTAGAGTCAAAAAAATAAGATAAAATAAAACAAATTAAATAAAAATAATAAGAATAAGTAATTTAAGCTAGGGGAAAGCATCTGAGAACAGCTTTGTCTTGAGTCTAGATTTAAAGCTATCAATAGTGGGTGCATTTTTTATGTCATCTGGAAGCTGGTTCCAATGTGTGCGCTTGCCTGTGTGAGTGTGTGTGCTTGCATGTGTGTGTTTGTATATGCAAGTGTGTGTGCTTGCCCTGCATTGTGGGAATCACTTCGTCTCTTCTCTTGAGGGTAATGGAGTGTGTGTGTGTGTGTGTGTGTGTGTGTGTGTGTGTGTGTGTGTGTGTGTGTGTGTGTGTGTGTGTGTGTGTGTGTGTGTGTGTGTGTGTGTGAAAGTGTGTGCTTGCATGTGTGTGTGTCTATATGTGTGTGTGAGTTTGTGTGCTTGCATGTGTGTGTATGTGTGTGTGAGTTTGTGTGTTTGCATGTGTGTGTGTCTATATATGTGTATGAGTTTGTGTGTTTGCATGTGTGTGTGTGAGTGTGTGTGATTGCCCTTATATTGTGTGATCACCTCGTCTCTTCTCTTGAGGGTAATGGGGTGTGTCGGCGGCGGTGGGTCCATAGAGGGCGCTGTGGCGCCGCCCCACTGCCGAGGGGAGGAAGAGGGGAGGGAAAGTGTAAAATGTATAAATAGACTGTATATATACTTCTTAAATGTCAGTTTCAGCTATTTGTGTACCTCTGCGTGTAGTCAAGTAAAGTTGTGGTGCGCACATCCAAGATGCAGGAGCAGGATAAAAAAGTCAAAACTATGAATAAAAAGCTGCATGTCCGCACACTGCTCCCGTTGCGTTTTTATTTCAAGTGAACACTTTCGAGCTAATCGCTCTTGATCAGACTACCTGTGTGTAGTCGGAATAATTAAAACACAATTTCCACCAACTGGCTCTCATTCAGTAGCGAATTTCCACCGACAGTTTCGTAGATCATCTAGTTTTGGGCGCACATAACTGTGCCCTCAAACTGTAGCCAATCATGGCATGGTTGCTAAGAGGTAATGAGAAAAATAAGAAAAATTTGATTCCTGTCGACCAATCAGCATCACCACATAAATCGTTTTGCAGCGCCGGCCAAGTGCGAACCTCTGCCGTTGAAAGTTTCTGAACAATTATCACTATGTTGAAGGGACAAACAAACTTGACGTCTTCAGCTAACGCTGGGCTACATGGTTCTCACGAGAAGGATGCTATTTAATAGTAGCCACTATCCACGAACAAAGTAAGTTGGCTGGTCTTGTTATATACTCATCAGTTGGACTATAAGCTGTCCCCAAATGGGAAAGGTTTCAGAAATGAAGGCAAGGAACAAACCAGTGACAAGCTAAACTTGGATTACATCAGTGATTTCACTATGGATATGATAGGATGCTACGACAGGACTCAGTGATTCGTTTATTAAATGTGCTAGCAACTCGCTAGCTATGTAACCTACTGGCAGGTTGATTTGGTAAGCACAGAGAGCACTGATGATGGCAACAGCCTGAAACGTCTGCTCTACCCTGCTCTTACAAAAATAAAATAGCTCCTTATGCTTGACCTTAGTGTCTTGTTTAGTGTGCGAACCTGCTCCAACTTTGTGGGTTGATTTATAACCACAGATTCACCGTGATATGGTCCGGAATTTTTTTTTGGTAACACTTTATTTTAGGGATACATCTATTAGCACTAATACATACAATATTAATGCCTGTGTAAGTAACTTGTAAGGCATGTACTAAGCAAAATAAGACAGTTGTTAATCATGTATTCACAAATGTCTTGTTCATGCCCAATTAGGGATTTATTACTAATATAACCTTAGTAAGGACCAGTAAGCCTATATTTCTATTTATTAGTAAGTAGTACGTGGCAGAATACAATGTGTATAAGCTCCCGACACACTGTGTGAACAAACTCTGAACAGTGTGAAAACAGATGCAGAATAAGGGTCCCTATTCTAAAGTGAAGCATTGCTCAGCCCAGATGGCTCAGGGCCTCCACACTTCCAAAGTCCCCCTCGTTACCTAGGGCCCCCACACCACCCAGGCCCGTACAACCTTGCACCCCCGATCTACAAAGTGTAAGGATATATCAAATAATTAAGACTAGCTCAGATGAGTCATCTTATTTTTTCTTGTTCATAACAATGTAAGAGGGTAACAGGAGCCATTATATAGCAAGGATTGAACGTGCACTTGTCAATGGCGGTGGGTTGGTGAGATGTAATTTTTTTCATGTACCACTGAGTTTTATTTGTAAAAACCCCCAAAATAAATGCAGAACATTAGAATAATAGTTTTGGAGCAAAACTAAACTATTCTTTTGTGATAATTAAGTTAATTTTTGAGAACATTAGCTTCAAGAAGTGCAGTGCATGATGGGTACGCAATCTAGGCCAACAGACAACCTACCCAGCTCTGAGCCTACGTCCATAGCTCCTCCCCTCACTCATGAAATTTAGTTCCTATCCAAACAATTTGCCATGTACGTAACAACGGAAATATCATTGCTGCATTGGCCATGCATTGCATTTCTGACTAAGGGCGTACCCATCATGCACTGCATTTCTTGGAGCTAAGTTTCTCAAACATTAACTTATTTATCACAAAAGAATAGCTTAGTTTCGCCTCCAAACTATTAATCATCGTTATATTCTGCATTTATTGTAGGGTTTTTACAATTAAAACTAATTGCTGTATGAAAAAATGACATCTCACCCACCGTCATTGAGAAGTTTATGTCCAATCCTTGCTATATAACGCTTCCAATTACACCTTCATATATTAGGTAGAAAAATTAAGATCTATTATCTACTAAGACTAATGCAAAATCAGAAATGTCTTACACTTTGCTACCCGGGGGGGCGGGGGGGCGTTTGGGGGTAGAGTGGGGACCATAGGTAGTGTGAGGGCCCTAGGTAGTGCGGGGGCCCTAAGCCATCTCGGCTGAGCAATGCATCACTTTAGAATAGGGACCCTTATTCCACATCTGTTTTCACACTGTTCAGGGTTTGTTCACACAGTGTACCAGGAGCTTATACACATTGTATTCTGGCCCTTACTGCTTACTCATAAATAGAAATCTAGGTCTACTAGGTCCTTACTAAGGTTATATTGGTAATAAATCCCTCATTGTGCATGAACAAGACATTTGCGAATAAATGTCTAACAACTGTCTGATTTTGCTTAGTACATGCCTTACAAGTTACTTACTAAGGCATTAATATTGTATGTATTAGTGCTAATAGATGTATTCCTAAAATAAAGTGTTACCTTTTTTTTTTTCAATCTTTTGCTCCATGAACAGTTCCGTGCAGGTTTGTCTGTAGCGGTAGCTTGCTCGGTTGCTTGTCAGGGGTAAATGTTGTTTATTATTACATTACATTACATTGCATTTGGCAGACGCTTTATAACCAAAGCGACTTTCAGAAGAGGACATAATCAAGCCAACATCACAAGCAAATACAAAGTGCACAGGAGATATACAGAACAACAAGTGCAATTACAAAGAGGGGTTATTTTTTATTTTATTTTATTTTTTTTTAATAAAGAGGAAATAACGAGAACACACACACACAAACACACACTCACAAACTAAACTAAACTAAACATCATGTCAGGATTCTGCCCTGGGGCAAGGCCAGTTCAATCATTAGTCTAGTAGATTCTCTCGAAAGAGGAATGTCTTTAGTTGTTTCTTGAAGGCTGCAAGAGAGGTGCTTAGTCTTGCTGCCTCTGGGAGACTGTTCCACCACTTGGGAACCACAACGGAGAACAATCTTGACTGGGAGTACCTAGAGCGACTGGATGGCAGAGCCAGACGGCTTGTGCTGGATGAGCGCAGATCTCTTCCAGTAACATAAGGCGTTAGTAGGTCCTTCAGATAAGCTGGGGCCGTTCCTGTGATGGTTTTGTAGGCAAGGGTCAATGCCTTGTGCTTGATCCGGGCGGCGATCGGTAACCAGTGCAACTCAATAAATAGAGGAGTTTATACATAAACATGGTTCGGGACGGAGGAAACCCGCGAGTGATTGACAGCCGTCATTACTTGCTCCTGCCTTCGCTTCACATTTAAACCCCTCCTTTTCCTTAACCTGTCTTGCCTGAAGGCTTTCCGGATTGTCCCACCACCTCCCCCTACTCCTCCATTCACTAGAGCACCCAACTCCTATAGCTTACAATGGTGGTGGAAGCAGATCTCATCCCGCATGATCTCCGCTTTAAACATCCCAGGACCGAGGCCAGCCAGCATGCCACTCATGCATATTGTACACAAGCACTCAAGGACAAACTAGTGAATCTCTGGTTATTCGTGTTCATTGCAAAAAGCAGTTTGGAAATTCAGACGGGGCTATGCAGGGACATAATAACTTTTTGTAACTGTCGTCATGTCAGTGCTACTACTTTGTGGATTACATTGTTTGTGTTGCATGTTTTCAGACTGGTGACAATTCATAAGACAGACCTCATCTCATTTTTTCTCTCCCTCTCTCTCTCGATAGCCTCGCTCTGTGTATGATTCATTCATAAAAAAA
>NC_085876.1:50450239-50455239 GCF_034702125.1 Engraulis encrasicolus
TGTGTGTGTGTGTGTCTGTGCGAGAGAGAGAGGTGTGTGTGTGTGTGTGTGTGTGTGTGTGTGTGTGTGTGTGTGTGTGTGTGTGTCTGTTGTGTGTGTGTGTGTGTGTGTGTGTGTGTGTGTCTTCAGGGTGTGTGTGTGTGTGTGCATGTATGGAGATGCTTTAGGTGCCTTTCAGCAATGGGTGGGTAGGGAGAGGTAAGGGTGAGTTTCGAACCTGCAACCCTCTGACAGACCAACACCCTACCCAGTAGGCCACTGCCACTTACTGTATAGAGTGGCCACAGCAGCATATTAGGCCACGGTTGCCCAGGTGACAGCAGAGGTCTAAAGTTCTACAAGGCTGTGTGTGTGTGTGTGTGTGTGTGTGTGTGTGTGTGTGTGTGTGTGTGTGTGTGTGTGTGTGTGTGTGTGTGTGTGTGTGTGTGTGTGTGTGTGTGTGTGTGTGTGTGTGTATGAATGAAGATTCTAACGGTGACAGTTTGGTAGTCAATAGCTGAGTAATATGTGCAGTCTTATTTTTACGCTGTCATATCTCCAAAAGTTTTGCAAGTTGTCAGACGATATTGATACACAAATGGCACAACCCTGCTCTCCATGTCAAAGCTGAGATCACTTTTCTAGGCCAAATGGTTCAGTCAAAAAATGGACATATTCAGGCCTATGCGCTGAGCTGTTCACACATTTTTTTTGTAAGTGAATGGGGTCACATCATAGGGATTTTAAAACTGCTCTCTTTGAAACATTTTTAAGAGTTGGCTTATGATCTTTACACAGTTTGTATTCAGAGCCAAGACCTCTCTGACAATGCCTTTACCTAGTTGATAGGTAACCCCAGAACAGGTCACCTCTCACTCTAACTGCCACAGTTTGTGACATCATCATCTTGACCATTCTACCATTCATTTCAATGAGGGGGAAAACAGAGAGAAAACTGAGGAAAAACAAGTCTGGTCAACGAATGAAAGGGGGTAGGCCAGCGAAAAATACACCACCCTGAGCCCTTTTCGAGCCGTTCATTTTGGCACTCGAACCCTGTCTATCTCGAACGCTGCAACGATTCAAAGCCATCGTACTAATGAATGGTGATTCCCATATGCCGAGGTGAATGGAAAAATGTATAATAATAATAAACTGTTGATGAACAATTAGTATGCTTTCCCGCAAGCATACTAAATAAAATGTTGGAGAACAATTAGTATGCTTGCTGGGGGCAAGCAGAGGCCTTTGGCAAGCATACTAAATAATACTATAGAACTATTTCATACATGGTAGACACAATCATCTGCTCTGGGAACTGTCCATTTGTTACCAGCGTAGTTGACAGGAATGAAAACCAGCGTAGTTGCCAGAAATGCCTGCCAATCTGGTAACAAATGAACAGTTCCCAGATTTGGACTACACTACCAAAGATGCAGTTGCCAAAGATGTATTCCAACTAGAGGTGAAGTGCAGCTGTACTAGTACTTGTACAAATAGACCTGCCAGATCTCGGTGCAAGTGCATGAAGGCAGAGTTAAAGTGCACACGTCTGTGCAAGTGCAGCATATGCAATTTCTAAGACTGATCACTGACTGTTTTTGCATCTGTTCTCTGTCATAGTTATTGTAGAGTGGATTATTGGAATAAATGTTAGCCCTATGGTCTTCTGTTTGCTTTTTGAATGCAGGAAAAAATGATGTTCCCCATAGTATTTTTCATCATTATTATTATTATTATTATTATTATTATTATTATTATTATTATTATTATTATTATTATTATTATTATTATTATTGATTTACTTTCTTCCAGATATAAAGTGTTTAAGTTGTGAATAAAATGATGGCTTGTTTGAAAAAAAGCTGGTACTCATGATCCTAAATTCATAAAGTCAAAGTTGCAAGTTGGGTGCTAAATATCACATAGGCTTTATGCAGCCATATTTGTGTATAGGTATCCTAAGTATCTGTGTGCTTCAGGGATATTCTGAACAAATCAAGTTAAGTGATAACCCAGGCTTTATTTACAATAACTTGTAACAATAAATTATGTTTCATTGCAACTTTGAGGGCATTTCCACCCTTTATCTTAAAAAAGCCCGGATTTAGCTGTCCATGGGCTAAAAGTGTGTTTATTACATAGTGTGTCTTTAATCCAGTAACCAACTAGTCAGCCCACTGGTTTCTCCTCTTCATGCTGAATCCATACATACCTTATATCAGTGTTTCTCAACCTTTTTTTAGGCGAGGCACCCTTTCAATTCATGAAAAATTTCAAGGCACCTCAAACCAGCAAGCCGTAACATGGCATTGCATCCGATACCACAAAAGCTTAGAAAAGTAACACATTTGGAGATGTCACACGACCTACGTTCGAAGTTGCAGCTGACTGGGGCGACCTATATTTACTTTATTGTGCGTAAATGGCAGATGAAAGATTCCACTGACTAGCATTAACTTACCAATTTAGAGAAATATGTAATATATTTCATAATTAAGTCATCAGCCACGTTTCCGCGGCACCCCTGAGGGGGACCCGCGGCACCCCAGGGTGCCCCGGCACCCCTGTTGAGAAACACTGCCTTATATGTTAAATTTGGTTTAACTAATCAAAAATTATAGCAGTTTATATATTTTAGAGCGCCCCCCGCAGGCCATTTTGTTATCTGTGTGTTTGACACTCGAACTCAAATTGTTCTATAGACCCTAAACTTCAACTTAGAAGTGAAAACCAAACTTTAACACCAATTTGAAATGACTGAGCCTATTACGACCCCACTATTAAACATACCATGGCTTACTCTTACGTGCGTACTATGTGCTTTTGTTAGCATTGAGCTGTTAGCCTGACCCCATCAGTGTGTATCGTTGAGCGAGATATTTAGCCCCAACTTCCTCCAGCCACTGCCATCAGTGTGTATCGTTGAGCGAGATATTTAGCCCCAACTTCCTCCAGCCACTGCCATCAGTGTGTATCGTTGAGCAAGATATTTAACCCCAACTTCCTCCAGCCACTGCCATCAGTGTGTGGATGTGAGGTATAAAGGAAGCAAAGGACAGCACTCTTCAGATTTGTGTGTGTGTGTGTGTGTGTGTGTGTGTGTGTGTGTGTGTGTGTGTGTGTGTGTGTGTGTGTGTGTGTGTGTGTGTGTGTGTGTTGGGTGTGTGTGTGTGTGTGTGTGTGTGTGTGTGTGTGTGTGTGTGTGTGTGTGTGTGTGTGTGTGTGTGTAAGTGTGTGTGTGTGTGTGTAAGTGTGTGTGTGTGTGTGTTGGGTGTGTGTGTGTGTGTGTTTGGGTGTGTGTGTGTGTGTGTGTGTGTGTGTGTGTGTGTGTGTGTGTGTGTAAGTGTGTGTGTGTAAGTGTGTGTGTGTAAGTGTGTGTGTGTGTGTGTGTGTGTGTGTGTGTGTGTGTGTGTGTGTGTGAGTCTGTGTGTATGTGCTCTCTAATCGGAAACGTTCGTTGGAGAATAAACACAGAACAATCTGATGAGTGCTCTCCTTTGCTTCTTTCATTCATTCATTCATTCATTCATTCATTCATTCATTCATTCATTCATTCATTCATTCATTCATTCATTCATTCATTCATTCATTCATTCACTTATGGTTTATGTGGGATTCAGCACCCAGTAAAGAACTGTGAAAACCATTAATATTTAGCGACAGTGTGAGCGCGTCTTCCTTACTCTTTTCTTTTTGAATGTGAGGTACAAAATGTAAACGCTTTGAGTGCACGAGGGAGTGGAAAGGTCAGGGATGGGCAACTTTTATGATGAGGAGGGCCAGGTTTTTTGATAGCCACCATCGGTGGGTCACATGACCACTGATTTGATTCCAATTCACAGAGTTGGAGGTGCAGTTGGTTGCTCACTGACTGCCCATATTGTTTGGAAGGAATAGAATACTCTATACTCAATACTCCATGGGCCAAGAGTATAATTACAACAGATTGATTCAGTAGTTGTTTTAAAAAAGATATGGTCATTATTTTCTTAATTAGGCCTACTGTTTTATCTACGGGCCGCACTGAGTCAGGAGGCGGGCCGCATGTGGCCCCCGGGCCTCCAGTTGCCCATCCCTGGGATAGGTGCTATATAAATGCAGTCCATTCACCATTTACCATTCACACATGACAAGTGAATGAGCAGGTACTTTGATGCCTTTGACGCCAAAACTGATTTTGCTGCTTTTGTAACAAAGTCGCCGCTTTTTCTGCCACTGGTCTTTTCTTACAGTTAGGGAGAATCGGGAGGGTGCAGGTTAACATGGGAACTTTTGCAATAGCAAGAATCATCTCGTTTGATGAGATGAGGGGATCTTTTGCACAGAATATGATGAATATGATGTTTTGTTAAAAACGAAAGTTCTGGAGAAGCGTAATGAAATTCCACATGCCCTAATTTTCCACCTGCATTCTATTCTCAACTCAAATGTCATTCGTCGGAATTCAGCGCGAAAAGATCGGCTCGCCTATTTAACCAACTGCATCTCATTCTCCGATCAGCTGTCATTCGTTGAAATTTGGGACGTCCTTTAATTAACCACACATCAAGGAGTGGATAGGTGCTATATAAATGCAGTCCATTCACCATTTACCATTCACACATGACAAGTGAATGAGCAGGTACGTAGACAGGTGTCAATCGCGCCACAGCCTTCCTCCCAAACTATGTTTTTCAAACACCACTTTATTAGTTCACTATCTGAAATTTGCATTCATCATGTACTGAATTATTAATGTGCATGTAACCACGCTCACTGATATCATAATCTTTAGGATTCTTCCACACCTCCTTTTGCCAGGTGCGTAGGAGTGGATCCACTGGGTCACCAACGTATAGAGAAAAAGAAGCTCCCGCACACTGTTCACATTTGAGTTTTTACTAGCGACGTTTCGGTCTGTGACCTTTCTCAAGCAATTTGCTGTACGGAATTTGATGAAATGCACGTTTCCTTAAAATTGAAAGTTCTAGAGAAGAGTAATGAAATCCGACATACCCTAAATATCACCTACATTCTAA
>NC_085876.1:50460239-50462739 GCF_034702125.1 Engraulis encrasicolus
TCTCCTCTCCTCTCCTCTTCTCTTCTCTTCTATTCCCCTCTCTTCTCTTATCATCCTTCCTCTATTCTCCTCTCCTCTTCCTCTCCATCTTCTTTCCTCTAAACCTCTCCTTCTCCTCTCCTCTCTTCTCTCCTTTCCTCTCCACTCCTCTCCTTTCATCTCCTCTCCTCTCCTCTCCTCTCTTCTCCTATCCTCTCCTCTCCTCTACTCTCCTCTCTAAACCTCTTCTGTCCTCTCGTCTCGTCTCTTCTCTTCTCCCCTCCTCTCCACTCCACTCCTCTAAACCTCTCCTCTCTTCTCCTCTACTCTCTCCTCCTCTCCTCTCTTCTTCTCTCCTCTCCTCTTCTCTTCTATCCTCTCCTCTCTTTTCTCCTCTCCTCTCCCCTCCTCTCCTCTCCTCTCCTCTCCTCTCCTCTCCTCTCCTCTCCTCTCCTATCCTCGCCTCTCCTCTCCTCTCCTCTACAATCTCATGGCTGTTACCATAACTAGGTGGGACACTGCACCCTGCCACACATGCATGGAATCCACAAACACACAAAGAGAGGCGAAGTTCAGTGTTCCACTCTGACAGCTCAACCGTCATCAGGTCGCCGCAGCGAATCAAATGGAATGGAACAGTTATGTTGTTGATTTGATTGGCCGCAGTAGGTGAAATTTGCTCCTCATTTGCATGATATTAAACTTGATTGAATAATTTCGCTCCGCTCCTGTTTGTTTGCCTTCCCCTCCCTCATAAGAATGACTGGTGAAGTTTGTTTCACTTGGCTAAATTTGCGTCTATGTATCCCTACTGGTAAGCCAACAAGGGCTCTTCACTTCACACAGCTCTTCACTTAACACATTCAATACCAGCCGTTTTTTGGAATTCAGCCGTAGATTCCCAGCCAATTTCATCATTTTATGTCATTTTTTGAACACCCACCGAATATTTTGTCTTCAACCCACAGACGCATGTCAGGGATTGTTCGAAAGCCCAAAAAACACAGCTGTCTGTACATTTTTACGGCTTGTTTCTAGCTTATTCCATTCCAAAGTTATTTCACTTTAAGCAAGCACTGGTTTAGGTAAAAATAGCGAGTTTCAACATTAGAACGGAGATAAAACCTTTTTTGTCATGGGTTCGCTCTGACTCTCAGAGTTTAAATTGCGGGTCTAAATGCATTTTCACGCCCAAATAACAACTCCAGTGGCTTCCAAGTAAACTATTTTGGTGCAAAAATCACCTGGTCAGGCAGTTCAGAGCATCTGAAATGCTAGCTGGCTAATATCATTTGACTGGCAGTTTTCATTATGTAGATACAAGTAGATGTGCCAAAGTACTCACCCAAAAGTAGGTTACTTTCTGCTCTGTAGCATCCTGTTTTTCATTACAACCTTCCATTTTACACCTATCCTGATGGCAGCAAAACTCCTAATCCTTCCATCATATGTTTAGCTATAGGCTAGCTAGCAAGGCAAGTATGTTTTCATTCTCCAGCCCAGGAAGTAGCTCGAGACGTGACGTGACGTGACCAGGAAGTGGTTTGACTGGCTATAATAAAACTCAAATACTGTGTGTAATAAAATGCACAGATGATGAAAAATCCAGATCCTGACTTTGTAGGAGTTTTGGCTTTGTAGGAGTTTTGACGTTGTGTTTTCATGATCTATGTCAGTTCTGTTCATCACACTATTACGAAAACCACACAGAATGTGCATTAGAATGTGTAGATTCAGAATCCAATAAGAACATGTAAGAATGCAATTTTATGGTTTGTGAGCCAACACATGGGAGGCGAAACGTATTTTTACGTGACTTGGTAGTGAATGTGTTAAAGGGTAACTCCAGCCAATTTCAACAAGCAGTTGTAATGCTCACACTACCCTGGACTTGTCAGTACCTGATTTTTTCCCCCCAGCCTTTTCAGAGATCCTGGTCATTGTAATGGGGGCAGGTGTTTCAAAAAAACATCTTGACTTATTCCCAAAAACATCCAAAAGGTTATGCAGCATCACCAGACAACAAGCAGACAGCGATAGCTTTTGGGAAAATATTTGGAGTAGTGTTAAGAATTTTTTAAATGTATTTAAACAAAATCTGCCCCCGTTAACACAGTGAGTACCAACGACGTAATAATACATTTTTCACGCCCATGCGTTCCAACACATTGAGTACCAACAACGTACAAATATATTTTTGCGTTTTTTGTCATATTTGGAATCTACATTCTTCAATAAATAATATTTGTGATTTTGAGAAGTCTGTGACGAATACAAATGACAAAAATGGCAGTCAAAAGCTTGTGTCATGATTTTACATTTTAATTTTAATCACAACACCAGAGCAGCAACCGTAGGTAAAGCAGACGGTCTATTATGAATTACAAGAACCTTTGGGTAAAGTCACACGTGCCTTGTGTGTACACCATGCTGATCCAGCTCAGCTTGCAGCCCTGTTAGCCTTGTGATTCCCTATGGTGGTGGACTATGATGCTGTCGTCAAGAATCGTGCCAGTTGTGT
>NC_085876.1:50477739-50481835 GCF_034702125.1 Engraulis encrasicolus
TTTCCCAAGTAGCTTAGGCCTACTCTCCAGCATGATGCTGTCATGAAATGCTAGTCACGACCTTATCCATGCTGGCCTATGACATGCATAGGCCCACCAGTCTTGGTGTTGTCCTTGTCAATAATACACAGTGCACCACTTTGTTGTGTTGTCATCCAAATTGCCTGCCCTCTGAAATCACACAAATCAGAGGCTTAATGGTTTGGGAAGTGGTATTAAGATTGGAGGGTTGCAGTTTCAAATCCCATCCTACACCTCATCCAGGCTGAAGTACCCTTGAGCAAGGAAGGCACCAAGCCCCATGCTGCAGGGACAGTTAACAATTCACTGTGAGTAACAAAGTTGCTTTGGATAAGTGTCAACTAAGTGTTATCTTTCTGTTTCTCCAGATGAGAAGAGTGATGATCTGATGACGTGACAGATTGGATGTATGGAAGAGCCAGAGGTCCAGCATACCAAGCCAAGTTTAGCCGATTTCAACCTATCACACCAACTCAATGTAGTAATCAGTTCATTCAATGGCTCAAAGACTTTATTTTTAGACACAAAGTACAAATACATTTCAAGGTTATGTAGGTGATGGGAGGGGATATCTATTCTGGGGTGGACATGTACAATAGACGTGCAAGTACTTATTTATATTAATAAATGGTTATCTGAACTAGGCCTGTAATAGTCAACCCATTGATGCTGGATGCTGTGAACACGTTGTATTGACCTAGGTGCCTGGAGCGACACAGCATTCAGGCATGACATATTAGATTTTTTTAGATTAAAAATGTGGGTATGTTAGAGCTGAATTAACATGTTCTAATGCAAGAGGATGGTCTTAGCTTTTAAAACTAATTTCATGTCTGTATATGTATATTCAGAGACTTATTTAGTTATTTGTTTTTTTATAGGATGAGGGCACCTTTCTTAAAAAGGGCATAGGCAATTAGCTGGCATTTTTTGCAGGTGCCAGCTAAAATGAGTTAATATTATTTACATACAGCTTTATTCCCATACCAGTATACCCACGTCACCTGAGATATACATTTAGTGGAGACAATGTAATTAGTTAGACTAGACTGAAGATTGACAGGCGGTCATGGGTAAGTGGTTAGAGTGTCAGCCTTGTATCCCAAAGGTTGCCGGTTGGACTCCCGACCCACCAGGTTGGTGGGGGGAGTTAAATAATCAGTGCTCTCCCCCATCCTCCTCCATGACAGAGAGTGCGTCTTAATATGCAACCTTGCCTCCTCCACTTGCGCTTGTCTCCTCGTCCCGCCTCCTGGCCCCTCCTCCGTGGAGAAAACAAAGTTTCCCAGCTGTCAGCCTAGCCACAACAACTTTTGAGGGACTGTTTTTCATTCACCATCCCAATTGCAAATGAGAAAAAGACTCTGCAATTGAGCTTTTGCAAGATATTGAAATATAATGATGTCCGTGATGTCATCATGACGACAAGCAAGTGGAGGAGGCAAGGTCCCATATTAAGACGCACTCTGAGATACCCTGAGAATGGTACCGCCGCACTTGGGGCGCCATTGGGGACTGCCGCCTTACACGGGTGAAGCATAAATGCAATTTCGTGCAGTGAACACTTGTGTGCTGTGTCACAATGTCAATGGGAGTTGGAGTTTCCCAGTTGGGCTTTCACTTCACGTTCACAGAAAATGTTCTACGTTGTTGTATTAGTACAATAAAATAAGCAAAACATGTCTGGATGGACTTCATCATTTCAGTTATTTATTATCACAACTACTCACTATCAATGACAACCAGGGCTCACCAGCCAACCAGCCAAATGCTGGGAAAATTAAGTTTTGCTGGTAGAAAAGAAAAAACATACTTGGCACTTTGACCCATTATTTAATGTACCGGAGATTAACATACTAGCCATTTTGGCTACTAGTGATTAAAAATAATTTAGAGCCCTGCTGAAAAACTCCAACAACTGGTACAGGTGATCAGTGCATCAGGGGAGGAATGTAATGGTAGGCCCGATGGATGAGGAGACCAGCATTACTGATGGTGAGGTCCTGGTGCTGCTGCAAAGCCCAAGCGAAACTGGAACCCTCTTCATGTTGGCTCCCCCAACTAATAAAAAAAAGAAAAGAAAAACATGCTATTTAAATGAATCTAGCCATGCATTGTAATGTACTGGTACAGTACTGAATAATTAAGTCCCTTGGCAATATTGTCTGAATTAAAATGTGATGTAAAATGTCAGAAAATAACAGTCATCCCAACTTACTAGTCATGTATTTACCTGTGGTGCTGGGATGCAATTCTTGGACGTCATCCTGGCCACCATGCCTCATGGTTTTAGTTTGGGTGCTGACCACCTGACTGATGAACCTGCAATTACAAAACAATAAAAATAAAAGATAAATAACAGGTTTGTTGTGCTTATCTTTCTCTTGTGAAGGTCATCTTTTCAAATTATTTATTTAATCAAATCAAATCAAAATTATTTAATCAAAGTAGGCCTATGTAACCGACATTCTGTCCTATGTGTTTCTACATGTGCAATGTAATGCAACACCGATTTGAAACATTGAAGTATGTCAAGTCAGCTTTTATTGTCACTGTCTTCATATGGTCATACAAGGGAAACGAAATTACGTTTTCTCTCTACCATGCCAGGACATAGACAGGACTGACAATTTACAGACAGACAGAAAGTGCAAGACAGGACAGGTAACAGTGATGGACTGGTAACATAAGTGGTCAATAATAATAGGCCTACAGTAAATGAACATATTGGACATGTAAACAGAAAATAAGATATAGAAATATATTTTACAATAGCCTACATTGTGCAGACGTGGCTGAAACAACAATGAAATCCACTTGGATGAAACGAAACGAGTGAATCCAAGTTAACCTACAAGATACATCTGAGATGAAAAGATATGCTATTCAAAACACCACTTTGCGAAATGCCTGACACAAAATGTGCCGTGCGTCTTGTAGTAAGTTAGGTTAGCAGCATTATCTTACCTGTGCCATGCCACGAAGAAGGGGATGCCATCCGCGGTGCCCAGCCACCAATGAAGAAACGGTGCATAAAGGTGCTAGTATTTTGCCAATGCAGAGGTTTGGTTTAAGTTCACAACTTAACTGAAGAAAATAAACACGGGATAAAAAAAAATACATCGCAGGCAGAGTAAGTTCATGGCTGGAAGCAAGCAACAATTTTCTCTTCTTCTCCCAGTTTCCCGTACCACCCGTCCCGGTTATGCCACCTAGTGGAGCAGAATACATTTGAATAAATCTATGATTTGAACACATCCACCGTGGCCAACCTAGACTGATAACGCCAGGTACATATCCCGTTTAAAAAAAAAAAAAAGAACTGCGTGTTTCGTTGGTATTTTATGGTCAAAGTTGTCTTCGTCTGCATAATTCCTATGTACGAATGTGTACTTCTGCCGTCCAGCGAAAATGATTACGCAATATTGTGACGTCAGTGCAAATGATGGATACTTAAAGAATCTCTGGTGCCGATCCCCACACCCCATTCCTCTCCTACTACTCTCCTGTCTCTCGTCACTGTCCTATCTAAAAAAGGCAAAAATCCTACAAAAGATCTCTGTATCTCTGTAACCTGGGGCCATAGGTGTCGTAAAGGGGGATGCAGTGGTGCACTTTTGGGCTCCCTAAATGAGGCTTTCTCAACTGCTACTGCAGACAAATGAGTGGAGTGCAGCAGCAGTAACATTGTTAAGAAATAAAGAATGAGTAAAAAAAATGCACCACCACTTTAAAACTCGTTCCGGCGCCCTTGCCTGGGGCTGAGGGGTAGCGGAAGGTGGAGAATTTCTAACCGTTCAAAATAAGCGTCTGCATTGAGGTCTGCAAAACAGCTTGAAATGACACTAGATTGGTTTGGTGGTGTTTTTTTCTCTATGACAATGTGATGTGATGTGATGTAAGGATCTAGTTTTTAAGAGAACAGTTCGGGGAGGGGGTGGGGGATTGTGCATATCCATAATGGACATAATCCAAGTTCCAGGCAAAAGTATCAACTATAGCAGTGGTTCTCAACTGGTACAGTCTTGGGACCCACCATCAGGGGCACTGCTAAAAATATTGGGCCCAAAAAAAA
>NC_085876.1:50509435-50511935 GCF_034702125.1 Engraulis encrasicolus
TTTGTCTACACAGAATATGTTTCTGCACATTGCCCTTTTATTTTTGCTTTATTTTATTATTATTTTTTTCCCCTCCCTGACTATTAGTTGTGTTATATGTGTCTTTAAATGTCCATGTGGGCATTATGTGTATTTTCTGTAAGCTACTTGACACCTAAATGTCCACTTGGGGATCAATAAAGTTACTCTACTCTATTCTCTACTCCACTAATGTGTCCAGATCTAGGTGCTGTTTCCACGTAGCAGGATATTTTAAAATGTGGACATGTTTTCTCCTGCTTAGGCGTAAACGTAACGTGCGGAAAACTCCATAGTAATCGTTTTAGCCCCATAAATGGGATATTTTTAAAAGAAGGATTTTAAATATGTAGGGTAACACTTACAAATGTTTGTAAATGAGTAAGAAATACTATGTTACCACAGCAGGCACAGCACAGTCGCATCGGTGCTGGAAGTTTCTCCTCCAAAGACCAAAAGGCATGAAACCACATAAAACGCACACAGTAGAAGTTGATTCCCACTCCACTATGCAGTCGTAGTTTGGTACTTACTCATTTACAAACATTTGTGAATGCTTTGTTAAATGTTAAGTATTGTTAAATGTCAATAAAGTGTTTATAAAGCTTTTTTGGGTAGTTATTCCAAAGTGTTACCATATGTGGATTTTAAAACTGCTTACGTGGAAAGAGAAGGCAAAAAACAATGCGTAGTCAGAAATATCCGGTTAAGTGGGAACAGCACCCAAGTGTTGGTATTGTGCTACTGGGGAAGCATTGGGGTTAAGGAAGCTGCGGAACTTGTTGTCATTAGGGATGCGAATTATTGATTAATTCATTAATCATTAGTTGATAGCCTTATCGATCGACCAATTCTTAAATCCAAAGGTGATTTAAATATTCCCACTATTTACACCCCTCTTCACATGCCCATTTCACCTGGGTCTCTTGTCAGTTGAATTGTCGATTAATTGCGATTAATGTTTTTTAATCGATTAACGCATTGATCGATTAAAGTCGATTAATCGATTAATCGTTTGCATCCCTAGTTGTCATGTCCCACGTGTTTATCTAGCTACTGCTGTAATACAAAAGCAGAATTAGGGAGGTGTCTGGAGTCTGGAGCTGGTCTAATAACAATACTATTGATATTGTTGTTTTCTAAAGAAATAATCTCTCTCTCTCTCTCTCTCTCTCTCTCTCTCTCTCACACACACACACACACACACACACACACACACACACACACACACACACATACACATACACATACACACACAACAACTCTAAAAAAAACAGAACCTCATAATATTTTCCAAAAATGTGTAAATACGAAAACACACTAGCTTTCATCCCCACCTCGTTATATTACTACTGCATATAGTTATAGCATCATATTATGAGATAATTATACTGTAAGTAAATAAAAACAATTGAGTACATTAAATACTTTGTTGCAGGCCTCCGTAAGTACGCTTTAGAGAACCCAAATACTGCACCTCTACAGTTTTTTTTTTACACATCTGATTATTTTTCATTTTTATGTTTCTGTAGTCTTTATATCTTCCCCTCCCTGACTATAACCTGTGTTACATGTGTCTTGAAATGTCTTTGTCCATATGGGCATTATGTGTGTGTACTGTATTTATGTAAGCTACTTGACACCTTAATTCCCCCCCAGGGATCAATACAGTTACTCTACTCTACTCTACTCTATATTTTTACTGCTAATCACAGGAACAAGAAGCGAAAGGCCACTGTTAACTACATTTTGAATAATGTGTCTGAGTTGCTGCAAACACCGTACCAATATGAAATACCATGTAAAATGCTTCAGTAATCGGCATGCCCAATTCTATGTTTTCATACTTCATATGTCATCTAATATGTGTGAAATTACTTGTTCAATTGCTGTTCTTCTTTGTAATGTGTTTTAGTAAATTCTGTTTTGAAATTGCATCGCAATCATCAAGCATAGTTCTCTGCTTAACACACTACTACAGCTACTATACCAGACACAATTCCATGTTTAAAATATTCCAGTTAGCTACACTACAGCACGTGCAGAATGCCCAATTTAAAATTCAACGTGAAGTCATGTGCAGCAGTTCCAAGTAAATGATGTGGTGTAAATTACTTATTTGATGATTTATTTGTCTGATACATTACTGTTAACTAATTATGTGTATACAATATTCTTCTAACCAGTGGTGTAGTCTACGTAGAACACGGGTATACGGAGTATACCCACTTCTAAATTTCAGGGATTTCAGTATACCCACTTCAAATTGATTGATCCATTGTTTTGAATAGCACAAATATATACAGTATACCCACTTCAAAAAATGCTCAAATATACAGTACACCTACCATAAAAAAGTAGACTACACCACTGCTTCTAACTAATTATGTGTATACAATATTCTTCTAGCCCTCAGTTCATGTGTAATTCCCCACCTGTGGTATTACTGTCCCCAACATGCAGTAAGGCCTACGCAATTCTG
>NC_085876.1:50514435-50516935 GCF_034702125.1 Engraulis encrasicolus
TTGTGGGGAAATGTTAGTGTTTACAACATCCAACGGTTTATGAAAAATTAAACTGACCGTGTTCCTCCTCCTCTCTGTTTTGGATAAATTAAATGTCTTGAGACGAGTCGGCTGAGGTGGAGACTCTCGAGAGGGGACAGGAGTCTGGCACGCGGCAACGGGGTGGGTGACCGTTAACGGAGAGCTGCTGTCACCCCTTCCACTTCACGCGCGGAGATAAGGGCCACTTTCGCGTGATTTGTGACCTCGCGAACAAACACCGTCTGGGGAGCGACAGTGGAGTCGCTCCTTAACGTTATCTCCACGGGGGTCATTACACTATCAGAATAAATCACTGCCGCTGGCTGTCGGGGAGAGGGGCCGAACAAGCACTCCTTCACGTGCCTGGACGGTGGTGTGTGTGTGTGTGTGTGTGTGTGTGTGTGTGTGTGTGTGTGTGTGTGTGTGTGTGTGTGTGTGTGTGTGTGTGTGTTGGAGGGGGGGTTGGCCTGAGCGGTCGGTCGGTGAGAGAATAGATAAACTCGGGTTGCCGAAACCAATAACGGCTGTCGCTGAGTGACTTCTGTACCGACAGGACTCGTTCCTGCACATGTAAGAAAGAAATACCTCTGTGCTTGTGGAATGTTGTGCTATGTCCCTCCCGCCAACACATATGCCCCCTGAAAGCGAGTCAGTGTGGGTTGAATAAACTAACTGTGGAGTAGATTATAAATATAAAAAACACAAAAGCAAAGATAGGGGTGATGCGCGCAACAATGCACCAGCCCACGAAGGGAGACTCAAGTTTGAATCCGCCCCGGCTGGGTCATTTCCCAACACGCCCATCTCTCTCCCCAACATCTTCATTGTCACCCCTGCGCTGCCGTTTCCAATAAATAACAAATGCGTAAAAACCAAATACAAATTTACATAGGCCTACATAGGCCTAAACAAAAACAAAAAATGACATATCCTTGGTAATTGTTGCTGAAAGGTCGTGGAGGGAGTAGGCTACTTAGTCTGCATAGGTGTTAGAGAGATAGACACTGGCGGTGGCTAGTGAGTGTAGCAAAGTGAAAGTGAGTGACAGCCTGGCCGGGCGGGATTGCCCCATTTGCCCGCAAGTCGCACGGCACCACCAACGGGTGACCGAGCAGCCCTCGCCTGTCACAGCCCTGATCCCCGGTCACGGATCGGATAGGAGGTGTGGAAGTGCTCGTGCCTGGTGTTTACTCTGCGAATTCCTCCGTAGGCACGAGAAGCAGCCCGCGCGCCCTGCAACGGGGATCAGATGCTATTCGGGCATTCGTCAGCCCATACGAAAACGGTTTCCCCCGGACGATTTACGACCGCGTGCCTCAATGAAATATGGCATTTTTAGAGCAGTTGGGACACTGCGCGTAATAAAACTCCACAAGCAGGAGGGAGAGAGAGAGAGAGAGAGAGAGAGAGAGAGAGAGAGAGAGAGAGAGAGAGAGACTGTTGTGCCACTGCGCGTAATAAAACTCCACAAGCAGGAGAGAGAGAGAGAGAGAGAGAGAGAGAGAGAGAGAGAGAGAGAGAGAGAGAGAGAGAGAGAGAGAGAGAACAGACTGTTGTTTTTAGGTGGCTGTGTTCTTAGTTTCACAAGTTCCTTAAGAGTAACCTACAGACTGTATGTTGTGGATATATAAGCCCCCCGGTCATGTGCTTCAGAGCAACGTTTAACATAATTAGGATAATACCACACGACTAACATCACGCATACTGCACAGTAGGCTATAGTAACAGCAATGTTTACTTTTCCCCAGCCAGAAAAAAACAAGTAGGCTAACGTTTACTTCCCGCCACCACCACCACTAACGTGTCCTTATAGTGAATAAAATACAAAACACAACTTCAGCTAAGCACCAGGGGTGACCCACTGCCCACCCATTGAGGAAGAAAGACGAAGAGGCATACAGACTGACAGATAGGAGAGAGAGAGAGAGAGAGAGAGAGAGAGAGAGAGAGAGAGAGAGAGAGAGAGAGAGAGAGAGAGAGAGAGAGAATGAGTAGGAAAGAGGAGAAGAGAAGAGAAGTGGAGGTGTAAACATACACTGAGCGCTCCGTCGGTGTTGCCAGTCCCGCTGCGCGAGCCCTCGGAAGCAGGCTTTCAGGGCTTTCTCCTGCAGCATGCACGAGGACGGGCTGGCGGTGTAGAAGTCCAACATTTGCCCGGGACTCACGGCCAGGACGTCCATGCAGTCGAACATGATCAGGTCCCTTCTTTCCCGATAAGACAACGGCGTGCAAAATCAGGTGTTGTTGTTGTTGTCTTTGTTGTTGTTGTTGTTGTTGTTGTCCTGTTCAGTTCGGGACTGGGATCGCACAGAAAAGTGCAAATAACTCCATCAAACTCTGTCTTCGTTTTGGCACATGAAGCCCCCTTCCCTATCCCAGACAACAAGACTCATAAATCGCGACAGACAAGAACACTATAGGCTTGTAGTTGTAATTGATCCAAACGACCATTTGCCATTTTTTGTTGTGTAGGAGTCCC
>NC_085876.1:50531398-50541398 GCF_034702125.1 Engraulis encrasicolus
ACATGGGTCCCTTAAGAAAAAGGTTGGGAACCACTGCTGTAGATTACCCTGTATGCTAAACTTGAGCTAAATTCCAAGGTAGCATGGTTGTTGGTTTTTTTGTGTGAAACACATGCACCAAATCAAGACCCAGGCACGTGCCCCTGTAAAACAGGTCTGGCGACGCCCCTGCTCTCTCTCTCTCTCTCTCTCTCTGACTCTTCCTCTTTCAGTTGCCGTTGTCCTCCATTCTCTTTCTATCTCTCTCTCTCACTCTCTCTTTACTGTTGTCTCTCTCTTTTCCTTTCCAACTCCAACCCTTTCCTTCTTTTTTCTATAGCCACTGTTCTCAGTGTCAGGATTTAGATTGCCCAGGGCCCCTAGGCTACAGGTTGCTGTGGGGCCCCCGAAAGGCAAATTTCAAGACAAATTACATAGATAGTGTCATAATTACGAGGTAGGAATTAAGCATAATTCGTCCTCTAACTGTACTCAACACGACAGATTAATTTTCCAGTCACAGTCTAGTCACAATTTTGCCATTTTTCACTTTTGGCCAATCAGGGGCCCCCTCTGCCGTGCAAAACAAGAACGCAGTAACTCGAAAATGGTCGAAATTGAGTTTAGATCAGCAATGGGCTTTAAAGTACCTCATTTGTCTTGTGTCAAAAAATGGTGGTCCAACGTCGTCCCGTTTTAGAGAAAAATCATTTTGAAAGTGCAAAAATTACCAAAAAAAAGTTACTGCAGTGTTGGATTAACGTCGTGCAAAACAAAAACGCAGTAAGTCGGTGAGTTACTGCTGCACTTTCCATCGGGAATGGTTTGGGAGTAGACAGTACTCCTGCAGTAACTCCATTTTGTGGCAGTAATACCAGCCGATAACGCAATAACTCCGTTTTTTGTGGCAAAAAGACACATAAATGTTGTTTTTTCGGGGTTTTTTGTGTCCGTTTAATTTCTATCCTTAAAAAGTATTACAAGGAAGTGTCACCACCACTTTACCAACAACACAGTTGTCGCGCCATATAGGAAACTTTTTCCCTTTTAGGCCTTTTTTCTCAGTTTGCCAGAATCTGAGTTACTGTGGTCTTGTTTTGTACGGCAGCCCTGGCAGGTGGGGGTGGGTAATAATGCATTGTATAATAAGGTGGGTAGACTGTATTGTTTCTGAAAAATACTACAAACCATAACAAGAGCCACAAATTTGATCTATAAGCCCCATCAGGCAGACTGTAGTTTATATCAAGTCATGAGCACTCATAATACCCTTGGATTTATAAAGTATTATAAGCTAGATTCATGGTTATTCATTACTGTTAACATAAAGCATCATGAAACATCATCGATGTAGTCGTAATGTGTTGTAAGTAATTATAATGTGCATTATAATTTGCTATAAATGCGCTCATAATGCGCTATAGATATGGGCTTCATAGAAAGTGTTACCAATTGCGTTTTTTTTAAACTTTAATGTTAAAAAAAAAAACCTTTTTTACTTGTTGTGCTGTAATCTCATGCACATCGTTCCGGTAACACTTTATAATAATGTGCTTATGAACACTTATTAACTAATCAACTATTGATGAACAAAACATTAAGAATTGTTTTTTTATTAACTGCATTTTATTCATGCTTTATATAACATCTACAAATGATATGTTGAAGATTTTTAAAACCTTTTAGCAGTGGATTTTTATTCATTTACAGATAATTTGTAAATGTTCGATAAATAAAAATATTAACATAACATTTCCTAGTCATTTACCAACATTTGTTAATGTTTTGTTGTTCATCATTTGTTCATTACTCATTAAGAGTTATTAATGCTGTTATTATAAAGTGTTACCATGGTTTCTCCTTACGATTCAAAGATTTGAGGATTCAAAAGTTGAAGTAGGCTATTCAAGCATAGAATATGTCATGGTGCGTAGCAAAAAAAAAAAAGAAGAGAAAGATATTTTCAGGTCTCAAAAAGTTTGCAGCAAGTCATGATGGGCGGTCATGGGCAGTCATGGGTGAGCGGTTAGGGCGTCAGACTTGCATCCCAGAGGTTGCCGGTTCGACTCCCGACCCGCCAGGTTGGTGGGGGGAGTAATCAACCAGTGCTCTCCCCCATCCTCCTCCATGACTGAGGTACCCTGAGCATGGTACCGTCCCACCGCACTGCTCCCCATGGGGCGCCACTGAGGGCTGCCCACTTGCACGGGTGAGGCATAAATGCAATTTCGTTGTGTGCAGTGTGCAGTGTTCACTTGTGTGCTGTGGAGTGCTGTGTCACAATGACAATGGGAGTTGGAGTTTCCCAATGGGCTTTCTTTCACTTTCATGATGTCTTTGATTTATTCCCAAATACACTTCAAAATGTGAGGGGGAATTCATGTGCATAATTTCAAATACTTTGATACTTTGATTGTATTTCATGTCTATGTATGTGTGTGTATGTGTGTGTTTCATGTTTTTTTTCTCAATACTACTGTGATCATAAATCAAGCTTTGAGCCACTGCTTCAATCGCTGACCTATGCCATGCTCATAGTGTGTGTGTGTGTGTGTGTGTGTGTGTGTGTGTGTGTGTGTGTGTGTGTGTGTGTGTGTGTGTGTGTGTGTGTGTGTGTGTGTGTGTGTGTGTGCGTGTGTGCGTGTGTGTGTGTGTGGACACGCATGCCTGTGTGTGTGTGTGTGTGACCTGCAGTGTGTGGTATGCGCATGGATGAGGTGAGGTTCACTGTTAGGTGACTGTAAATATCACTGTGCGTCTGTGTGTGTGTGTGTGTGTGTGTGTGTGTGTGTGTGTGTGTGTGTGTGTGTGTGTGTGTGTGTGTGTGTGTGTGTGTGTGTGTGTGTGTGTGTGTGTGTGTGTGTGTGTGCATGCGTATGCATGTCTGCATGCCTGTATGCATGTGTGTATTAGTGGGTGCGTGTGTGTGCCATCTAGTTCATATGCAATCCCCCTCCCCGTTCCCTCTTCCCTCCCTCCCCGTTCCCTCCCCGTTCCCTCCTTACCCCCTCCTTACCCCCTCCCTCTCCGTTCCGTCCCCATTCCCTCTCCCTCCCCGTTCCCTCCTTACCCTCTCCCTCCCCCCTCCGTCCCCGTTTCCTCTCCCTCCCCCCTCCCTCCCCTTTCCCTCTCCCTTCCGTCCCCATTCCCTCTCCCTCCCCGTTCCCTCTTCCCTCCCTCCCCCCTCCGTCCCCGTTCCCTCCTTACCCCCTCCTTACCCCCTCCCTCCCCGTTCCCTCCCCGTTCCCTCCTTACCCCCTCCCTCCCCCCTCCCTCCCCGTTCCCTCCCCCCCCCTCCCCCCCCCCCTCCGTCCCTCCCCGTTCCCTCCCCGTTCCCTCCCCGTTCCCTCCCCGTTCCCTCCTTACCCTCCCTCCCTCTCCCTCCCCCCTCCCTCCCCGTTCCCTCTTCCCTCCTCCCCGTTCCTCCCCGTTCCCTCCCCGTTCCCTCCTTACCCCCCTCCCTCCTTCCCCCCTTACCCCCTCACCCCCTCCCTCCCCCCTCCCTCCCCGTTCCCTCTTCCCTCCCCATCCTGCACTTGAAACCCGTGACCCTTAACCCCTCCCCCATATCTTAGAGTAGAGTCTCCCCTTCCCTGCTCCTCTTAATGTGACTGATATTATTCTTTTGTGGGGAAACACATGAAATACAGAACTGGCCACCAGTGAAATGAATGCATAATTATAATAAAAATAAAATAATAAAACATAATATAATAATATAACAATATGATAACAAACTTCAGAGGGCTACATTAAAACAGGACATGGCAAAAGGAAGTAAAGGAAATGCAGAAATGAAATGAAAGGAAATGAAGTACACTACAATAAATGAATATCAATGAAGAGACTGCAGTCATGAACTGACACAGAGGTGAACCTAGACACACAAACACATACATACACACACACACACACACACACACGTGCGCGCTCGCGCACACACACACAGGTGTACCAAGACCTCTCTGCAATGACACTGATATATACTGACATACAGACACACACACACACACACACACACACACACACACACACACACACACACACACACACACACACACACACACACACACACACACACACACACACACACAGATATATCTAGACATGTTTTTTACTACAATAAGACCGGCCTCTGGGTTAGAGAGAAAACAAAGCGATCTGAATTGCTTCATCTGAATTTGCAACATCTAAATTTCCAGCGTTTTTGTTCTGGCTGTAGAGCAGCGGTCTGTGTGGTGCACTGAGCATCAAGTCAGACCATGAGCATGTGAAAAGCTTGCAATGAGTTGGATTATGTGATGTGCATATACGTATTTGGTTATAATGGACAGGATCGCTGGCCGTGGTGCTGAAGTACCGCGAATTACTATGTGCGGTAGACAGTCTCGATGTCAGGAATCTCAGTTGGGAGCCCAAGTGCAGCACGCAGAGAACCAGAATGACGATAAAGGGGAATTTTATTTAGAAACAAAAGACTACAAAAACACTGAAATACGGGGATGAGACTACAAACAAAAAGACCCACAATGGGGAAAACCAACAATGACTAAGACAAGATAGGGACACGAACGAACTAGGAATAATCAAGACTACAGACAGTACTTACAGGGTTCTACAAGGTTTCGACAAAGGTTCAACAATGACGCAGCAAGGACAAAGAGACACACCAGGGCTTAAATACACAGAAAGCAATTAACAAGACACAGGGGGCTAATCAGGAGACAATCAGATGAACTAACAAAAAGCACAGAAGACAACAAGGCACAGGTGAGGACTATAGAACTAGGAACAGACAGGGACAACGAGGCAGGTGAAAACACTAGGGAAACCAATTAGGACCAAGGGGCGGAGACCAACATTTGACAGCAAGGTGGACACATGGCAAAGCAAAACAAAAGCACAGGAAGTAAACAAAAGCACATGGAGTCAAAGACACAGAAAGTAAACAAAGGCAAGACAACACAAGACAGGATACTAGGAATAAAGCAAGAACATGGTAAACAGGACAGGGTACACAAGAAGCAAAACTACAAAGACAGGAACTCAAATAAACTCAACTAAAAAGTCCAACACAGAGACACAAAGTCCAAAAGTCCAACACAGAGACACAAAGTCCAAAACCCTAACAGTACCCCCTCCTTAAGGGACGGCTTCCAGACGTCCCAAAAAAAGTTCATCCGGAGGGCCACTTGGAGGGACCTGACAGGGCAAGACAAGGGGCTTGGGACAAGAGACAGGATCGGAGGGAAAAGACTCGGTGGGACTACTGGACTTGGCAGGGTCAAACTCGGTGGGACGGGCAGACTCAGAGGGACAAGGGGGCTCAGGACTAGGAATAGGTGAAGGCTGGGAAGCTGACGTGGTGGGCTGAGAAACACAGACAGGAACGAACACTGGGATCTTCATGGGTATGGTAACGGGCACAGTGACAGGAACAGAGACAAAAACATTTACCGGGACAGTCACGATGACAGTGGTGGACACGGGTGCAAGGAAGGCTGAAGAACGGATGGGAACACTCACAGGGACAGGAACTGAGATGGACACTGGGATGGGTACAGTGACAGTGACTGGCACAGTCACCGGAATGGTGACTGGTACCGGGATGAGGACGTGACTGGGAAACACTGGGTCAGAGTGAGAAACAGGAGGTGAGACAGGCTGGGACGTAGATGCGGGAGGCAGGGTAGGTTGGGACACAGACGAAGACCCGGAGACATGGCAAGGTGCAACACAGGAATGCTGGGACACAAAAGCACACTGGGGGGCAGGATCAGGAACACGCTGGGAGGCGGGAGCAGGAACTGGGGAGGCGCCGACTGGAACTGGGGAGGCGCCGACTGGAACTGGAGCTGGAGTGGCGGCGACTGGACCCGGAGCTGGAGCGGCGCCGACTGGACCCGGAGCTGGAGCGGCGCCGACCGGACCCAGAGCCGGAGAGGCGCCGACCGGACCCGGAGAGGCGCCGACAGCAGGAGAAGGGGCAGCGCCCGCAGAAGCGAGGGCGGCACCAGCAGGAACGGAAGATGCGGCCAGAGGAACGGAAGGGATCACGGCCGTGCCGGGGGTCCCGGCCGCGGCGGGGGTCTTGGCCGCGCTGGGGGTCCTGGGCGCAGCCGGGGTCTCGGCCGAAGCGACGTCCCCGGGGGTCCTGGCCGCATCGGAGGTCTCGGCCAAAGCGGCGGCTTCGGGGGTCTCGGTCGCAGTGGGGGTCCCCGCCGAAGCGACGTCCTCGGCGGTCCCGGCCAGAACGGGGGTCTCGGCAGGAGCGGGGGTCTCGCGGGTCTCGGCAGGAGCTTGAGAGGTCACGGGCAGGGCTTGAGACTCAGACTGGAACTTGAGAATGGGTGGCCCCTCGGGAGCGGGCAGGCCGTCGGGCGGCGTTGCATCTGGCTCGGGGGCCGGCTTCATGGTGTCTGGATCGGAGGCTAGCACGCCGTCGTCCGGCTCGGGGGCTGGAGCGGCGGCAGCGACATCATCCGGCTCGGGAGCTGGCGTGGCAGCGGCGGCGTCCGGCTCGGGAGCTGGCGTCACGGCAGCGCTGTCTGACTCGGTGTCTAGCGTCGCGACGGCGAGGTCCAGCTCGGGGGCTTGCATCTCGGCGACGAGGTACGGCTCAGGGGCTTGCATCCTGTGGGATTGTTTCGCGGCTGCGAGGTCCGGCTTGGGTTCGGGCTGGGCAGCAGTCACGGATGTCCTCCCCTCTGCTGCAAGGAGGGCTTGAAGGGGCTTCTCCAGCTGATCCATCCTCTGCTGTGTAGGGGTCAGTCCAAACTGGAGGAGCCATGGCCTTCTTTGTAGGACACCCCTGATGATGTTGACCGCCACCAGCTGCTTTCTTGTGTCCCCCATGGTGTAGATGACAGGGGACAGCCTCTCCAGCAGGACGTAAAAGTCCTCCAAGTGCTGGAAGCAGGTAGAGATCTCTGGCTGGGGCTGGTCGGATGGGCGGACAGAGCTGGCAGTCTCGGGTTGGGCCGGCGGGCTGGCAGTCTCGGGTTGGGCCGGCGGGCTGGCAGGCTCGGGTTGGGCCGGCGGGCTGGCAGGCTCGGGTTGGGCCGGCGGGCTGGCAGTCTTGGGCTGGGCCGGCGGGCAGACAGGCTTGGGCTGGGCCGGCGGGCAGACAGCTGGACTGCTTGATGTAGGCACTTCCACGGAGGCAGGTCGGCAAACCTTTCGACGCCGATTGCGCCGCCTTCTCCTTGGAGGTTGCCAGTCATCTGTGAAGTCGTCCTCGGTGTCTGACCAGCTCCACCAATCAACTGCTGCAGTTGCAGGAGGGGAGCTTGGGGCTTGGGACCCTATGGGTTGGAGGCTTATGCGTCCCAAACGAAGTGGGCCCGGATCTGAGTCAACTGCCCTTGCCAAACATGCTGCTGGGCTCCAAAATGGCTGCGTCATTCTGTCACGATTTTCAGGATAGGAGCCCAAATGCAGCACGCAGAGAACCAGAATGACGATAAAGGGGAATTTTATTTAGAAACAAAAGACTACAAAAACACTGAAATACGGGGATGAGACTACAAACAAAAGACCTACAATGGGGAAAACCAAGAATGACTAAGACAAGATAGGGACACGAACGAACTAGGAATAATCAAGACTACAGACAGTACTTACAGGGTTCTACAAGGTTTCGACAAAGGTTCAACAATGACGCAGCAAGGACAAAGAGACACACCAGGGCTTAAATACACAGAAAGCAATTAACAAGACGCAGGGGACTAATCAGGAGACAATCAGATGAACTAACAAAAAGCACAGAAGACAACAAGGTACAGGTGAGGACTATAGAACTAGGAACAGACAGGGACAACGAGGCAGGTGAAAACACTAGGGAAACCAATTAGGACCAAGGGGCGGAGACCAACATTTGACAGCAAGGTGGACACATGGCAAAGCAAAACAAAAGCACAGGAAGTAAACAAAAGCACATGGAGTCAAAGACACAGAAAGTAAACAAAGGCAAGACAACACAAGACAGGATACTAGGAATAAAGCAAGAACATGGTAAACAGGGCAGGGCACACAAGAAGCAAAACTACAAAGACAGGAACTCAAACATAAACTCAACTCAAAAGTCCAACACAGAGACACAAAGTCCAAAAGTCCAACACAGAGACACAAAGTCCAAAACCCTAACACTCGAGGTCAAGGGTACAGGAAGACAGTGTCAAGGTCAAGGGTACAGTCTCAAGGTCAGGGGTACAGTTTCAAGGTCAAGGGTACAGGAGGACGCTCTCGAGGTCAAGGGTACAGGAGGACAGTGTCAAGGTCAGATGGACCGTCTCAAGGTCAGGAGGACAGTCTCAAGGTCAAGAAGACAGTCTCAAGGTCAGGTCAGGGGTACAGGAGGAGACATCTGGCAGATATATGTGAGGTCTGAATGCACACAGCCCAAGGAAGGAAGGAAGCAATGAAGCGAAGGTAAGATACCAGGTGAATCAATTTAACATCGGCACAAGGGAGGCGAGTGGGGAGGTGGTGGGAGCGAGTGAGAAAGCAAATTTCTGCCGGAAGACAGGTGAGTGGAGAATAAATGCTGTGTGGTTAATGAAGGGGCGTTTCAAATCTTGTTACGCTGAAATTCCTACCAAAGTGCCAATTGTCTCCCAATCTCACCTGAGGTGCTGTTGAGCAAGGCGCTGCTCCAGGGACTGTAACCAATAATACTTGAAAGTGTAGCTCGCTTTGTATTTTTACAAAAAGCGTCAGCAAAGTTTAATGTAATGCACTGCACTGTACTGACAGGGGGGCCCTTTCAGATGATTCCTTCCTGGGTCAAAGCTGTCAGCTGCCCTGCCGCTCTGTATATGTAAACATGAGTATGTGCGCACACACACACGCACGCACACGCACGCATACACGCGCACACATGCATGCACACACATGCATGCACACACACATATTACATTACATTACATTGCATTTGGCAGACGCTTTATAACGAAAGTGACTTACAAACGAGGACGTAATCATAGCCAACATCACCAGCAGATACAAAGCGCACAGAAATAAACAGAACACACGCACGCTCGCACGCACGCTCGCACGCATGCACGCATGCACTCACGCACGCAGTGTGAACATTTACAGTACCTGCGGGCGAGTGGCTGCTCCCGCTGCTGGGTGTGTGCGGTGCTTGCAGGCTGTGGTGAGGAGGTGGGTGTGGCGGGAGAGAAGGAGGAGGAAGAGGAGGAGGAAGAGGAGGAGGAAGAGGAGGAGGAAGAGGAGGAGGCAGGGGAAGGCTGCTGATGACCGAGGGGAAGAGGAAGGGGTACATCCCTGTTCCTGTTCCTGTCCCTGGTCCTGGACCCGACCCTGGCCCCGACCCCGAGCCTGATCCTGATCCGGGCCGCGCTCGTTCTCGATAGCGCCTCATCTGGAGCGGAGGGGAAGTGCCGCCGCAGCGGCCGGTTGTGCGACTGGCCGTCTTCATTGCTAGTACTGATGGCTAGCAGTGGCTAGCTAGCGGTTTTCCTTCCCACCTCACAGCAATGTTAGCAGCCAGAAACGGATGATGACGACGACAATCACGACGCCGCTGCTGCTCCTCAGCTGAGCAACGAAACGTCTTTCAAGCTCCGAGAAGAAGTCTGGCTGCCGTGCCGACGACAACGACACTGTTTAGATAGCATGACCTGGATGAACGGGACGCTTCACGGACGTCTTCATTTCCACAGACGAACAGGAGGAGAGAGAGGAGGTGGGGCTACGAAAGCAGGAGCGAGGAGGAGGTCAGAGGAGGAGGTGTCTGGGATGTCTGGGAACTCCTTCGTCAACAGGGGGGTGGGGGGGTTGGGGGGGGGGGATATTCAGTGGCAGAGGAGCCCCAGCATGCAGGATTGAGGGGGTATTGGTGAGGAGGTGGAGAAAGGGAGGTGTGTGTTGTACTCCGTCAGTGGGGTGGAGGTGAGGCCATTCTGCAGTGGAGGACCCCCAGCTGAGGAGGTCAGTGTCTGGGTTAGGGTTAGGGCGCCTGGTGGAGGAGGAGGAGGAGGTGGGGCTGGGGGAGGTG
>NC_085876.1:50548898-50551398 GCF_034702125.1 Engraulis encrasicolus
AATGGGATGTAATGTAATGTAATATAATAACCAGCACCACCACCACTACTACTACCACGACAGCACCAACAACAACGACACGATGACTACAAAAGCACCACTCCTCCCCACACCACACCACACCACACCACACTGCATCACACCACGTCACCCCACTCTTCCCCACACCACACCACACCACACCACACTACATCACACCACGTCACCCCACTCCTCCCCACACCACACCACACCACACCACACTGCATCACACCACGTCACCCCACTCTTCCCCACACCACACCACACCACTACTGCAGCCCCCACTGTGGATGTTTTTTTTCTATTCATTGTGTTGTCTTTATTAGTTAGAATTAAGTGTTTCTTATTTTGAGTTTGGAAAACTCACAGGTATATCCCTTTGTCGCATGTGGGACTCCGTGTTTGATCACTGTTTGCAGATAAAAATCACCTGCATCATAAGTGGAAGTGAATGAAAACTCCAACCCCCATTGTCATTTTGACACAGCACTCCACAGCACACAAGTGTTCACTGAACACAACGAAATCGCATTTATGCCTCACCCGTGCAAGGGGGTGCAGCCCCCAATGGCACACCAAGGGAGCAGTGCAGCGGGACGGTACCATGCTCAGGGTACCTCAGTCATGGAGGAGGATGGGGGAGAGCACTGGTTAATTACTCCCCCCCCACCAACCTGGCGGGTAGGGAGTCGAACTCGTAACCTTTGGGCTACAAGTCTGACACCCTAACCGCTTACCCATGACTGACCGACTACTAACCAGTTGAATCTCACGTCTATAACATCTTACAGTACACCAGCAAGATTAGGTAACACTTTACTTGATGCACGCGCCATACGCATGACGTGACAGTGTCATAACTGTCAAAACGGTGTCATGACACATGGATGAGTAATAAATATTATGTCAATGTCATTAAGGTTTTATGGTCAATAAGTGTCAAAACGGTGTCATGACACATGGATGAGTCATAAATATTATGTCAATGTCATTAAGGTTTTATGGTCAATAAGTGTCAAAACGGTGTCATGACACATGGATGAGTCATAAATATTATGTCAATGTTATAAAGGTTTTATGGTCAAGAAGTAGTTTACATTGTTAGGGCTCTCTATTCCATAACCAAATGACACTTAATGAGAACAGTTATGAAATGTTTATGACATGACAATGGCACTGTTATGTCATTTAAAGGGGTATGCCACTATTTTGGGGCTTAATACAGTTAAAATCGTTGGCTGGGGTTTATAAGGGTGGTAAAGTGTCTTATTTTTCATGTAAGCCGTTGTCTTGCTTTAAGACAAGTTAAAAGAGGGAATATGTCGCTAAGCTAGTGAAAGTCAATGTATCCATGTAGCATTGCTACATGCTACACGGATCCATTGACTTTCACTAGCTTAGCGACATGCTCCCTCTTTTAACTTGTCTTACAACAAGACAACGGCTTACATGAAAAATAAGACACTTTACCACCCTTATAAACCCCAGCCAACGATTTTAACTGTAGTAAGCCCCAAAATAGTGGCATACCCCTTTAATGAGAACAGTCTATGACATGACAATGGCTCCTTTATGACACTGTCATGTTACACCTATGATGCCGGCGTAAGGTAAAGTGTTCCCCAAGATTATACAGTTTTTCTCAATTGGTTTGGCTAATTTCTTGAAACTGAGATGACATTCCTATAACCATTGGGTCAGTTGGCCAAACATTCTTACACTTCTGCACAACAGTTCAGATAACTAGCAAAATGTCATATACCTCCCAAAACAGCTCATTCTTGCATCAGCATTAAACCTTCTCCCAAATAAATAGTCAATACCATAACAATGGCATAGATCCTTCTCAATTGCTTTGGCTCATTTGCATTCATTTAGTCCTTCTGTCAAAATAAACTGGATGGTTCAGCATAACCTCATGGATCCTCATCGCATGCTCATATTGCTACAAAAACAGTTTACCCGTGTGTCAAAATGAAATTCCTTCCCCACATATATCATCAGTACCCCCAAAATACATTGTCAGTTTGCCATTGTGTAAGCACTGCAAGTCAAAATGGTTAGCTGTTTTGTCACTATGGGACTACGCTCAGCTAACAGATTTCGACTATGTATAAAAATGAAAAAGTGAGTGAAACCATTGAAGTTTGACAACACCGACAATTTACCAAGGACATTTATCAGTAACTTTCTTTACTGCAAATTCACATACAGAAATGCCCATAGATTATAGGTTTCTCATTGGTTTGGCTCATATCTCAAAACAGAGATAACATTTTCAAAATAACATGGACAAAACCCAAAGTAACTAGCAATTGCTCAAAACAGAATGTCGTTTGAAAAAATGTCAAGAAATTAGCCAAATAGCAGAGGAAACTGTAGTATACACGGTTGTAAAATTATTTTCTACAAACTAGTAAAGTTACAATATCATCTGGCCTGTTGAACACTGTCATGAATTTACTGTTTACAGTAATGA
>NC_085876.1:50563898-50566398 GCF_034702125.1 Engraulis encrasicolus
AGATAATATCATTCATGATATCTGTCTGGGTGTTAGTAACTTAAATGACTGTTCACTGTTTAAAATGTGATTTAGCGATTTCGCTAACGTTAGCACGCTAACCGCTGCTGCAGTGTTGTCATTATGATTTCATTATTAAAGGGACACTGTGTGAGATTTTTAGTTGTTTATTTCCAGAATTATGCTACCCATTCACAAATGTTACCTTTTTCATGAATACTTGCCACCAGCATCAAACTCTAAATATTCATTATGACTGGAAAAATCACACTTTTCATACATGAAAAGGGGGATCTTCTCCATGGTCCGCCATTTTGAATTTCCAAAAATAGCCATTTTTAGCTACAAAAATGACTGTACTTGGACCATACTAGAAAATATTTGTTTATTACTTAGTAAACTTTCATGTAAAGATCAAATTTGGCAATAGGCAGGCCAGTTTCAATGGGCAGCATAGTTGCAGTACCTTTTTTGACCATTTCCTGCATAGTGTCCCTTTAATACGATACGATATGATTGTAATTTATTGTCAATTTTTACACTGAAATTCATTTTACATCCCTGAGCAAGACTCGTTTAAGACAAGACATACACATCATATCACAAAACTATTGCACAACTGACAAAAACAGAGGACACAGGCCTATTATACAGACATACATATATTACATACAACCCACATAACTTGAGGATCTTACCAACATGGAGTGATAACACTATGCAGTCTTATGACTGATTTAACAAAATAATCGATTGACGCATGAAAGCATGTTTAAGTCTGTTGCGGTTGAAGCGGGGAACTCTGAAACGCCTCCTTGAAGGTAATGGCTGGTATTCTTGGTAAAGAGTAATCAATTACTCATCGTAAGCTTTATAATGCACTCAACTCAACAAAAGTAAAGAGCAATTTCGTGTTCATTCCATAGAAATGTTCTAACTAAAGGAGACTGCACTTAGTTGCTTGTATTGGATTGCCCACTTAGTTGCTTGTATTTGATTGCCCACTTAGACAAAAAGAGGTATCACACACCAAAAAAGTATTTCTTGAGGTGCTGGCTTCTTGTGCATACAAGTGTTAAAATAAACAGAATGCTGCACACTCTGCTCCATGTTTTAATGTTGAAGTGAGTTTCGGCCGTCTGGCCTTCTTCAAACTCCCTTCCTTTAGTATTTGATTGCCCGTCAGACGTTTTGGTCTTCACCTTCTTCAGTGTTCAGCCCAGGAGTCTCCTTCATTCATTATTATATATACCAAAGCTCCGAAATGGAACAAGATGTAGAACCAGGGCTGGACTAAGGTTGCCCGTGGCCCCTAGGCTACATGTTGCTCTGGGGCCCCAGCAAGGCAAATTACGTGACAAATTCACATTAACAGAGTAATAGCTATGAGCTAGGATTTAAGAATAAACATGTTTAACAACAATGGAGAGGAGCATTGAATAGATTCCAAACCGCACTCAACATGACAGAGGAATTTTTCAATGTTATCACAATTCTGCTTTTTTCCCCCTTTTGGCCAATCAGGGGCCCCCTGGCAGGTGGTGGGCCCTAGGCTGCAGCCATATCTAGCCTGTGCATTAATCCGGCCCTGTGTAGAACAATAGGCTGCAGACAGCTTTTCATTGGGGATTACATTTTTTATTGTCAAAAAACTATTTTTAAACATGCTATGCTTACAGAGTGTGAACTGGTTTTGCACACTACTGACATTATTTTAGAAAACATTAATATATTAACAGTCGTCAAATTCAAATCACTCCTCACCCTCAATGCTCAATGTCGACATACTCATAAAAAAAAAAATCTAATTGAAATATTTTGATGAAGAAAATGTCATGATCCTATCATCTCAAACCTCAAGCAGGTTATGCTGAGACTGCTCTCCAAAGGATCTGAGAAGAGGAGTAGCCGACTCGTACAGTACAGCATGCCTTTCTAGATTCTTCAAACCAACCCCCTTACCTACAGGTTGTCAATATATATGTAGTCTATGCATGCAGATGAGTGTACATGTGGGATATGTGTATATGCTGATATATGGGATAGGGGTGTAAATCACAGCCTTCATGACGATACGATACGGTATCGATTTCTTAAATCAGGGATTCGATTTTTTTTCGATACTTAAGAATTCCCCACGATACGATGCGATTTGGTTTGATTCGATTTTTTCCAATTACTTTTCCACTACTATTGTGTTATGGAGCTAGGGCCTTGCACAGGGGCCAGCGATTCGATTATTTTCGATTCTTAAGAATGCCCCACGATACGATGCGATTCGATTAAATCGCCGGCCGATACTTCCGATACATCGATACATTTCGATTTTATTTACATCCCTAGTATGGGATACTGTATGTGGATTTATGCACTGTGTGCTGTTATCCACCATTTTCAAAAGGCACTGTGACGCTAGCATTGGAGCGCTCATTGGATTTCCGGTTTTACATTGGAGTCCATAGACCATTTAGCCATTTTAGCCTGATGCTGCATATACCTT
>NC_085876.1:50613898-50616398 GCF_034702125.1 Engraulis encrasicolus
TTAGAGTTATACGTTACTGTAGATTTACAGATAAAGAGTTCAGATGAAGTTCAAGTAGTGAAGCGCCACACTAAGAAATGCTCCTCTAAATAACAAGCATAAGTATTGAAGAGGCGAAAAGGAGATTATGCTTAAATAGAGTTTAAAATAAACACTTTAAGTAAGTAGTGTGTCGGTAAATAACGTTTAACAGATAAAGACGATCCAGTAAAGTAAAATAAAAATCATGACAGTCAAACTGTAGGTTATGCACACAGTAAAAATAACATGCATTGTTAATTCAGCATTTGACGAATCGATTTGGTATATTCTTAGGTGCTGTTTCCAAGTAGCAGGATATTTTTTTAGTAGGGTATTTTTTTTCTCCTGTTAGGTGTAAACGCAACATGTGGATAAAAATAAATCCTCCATTGTAACAAATACGTTTCAGCCCCCTAAACAGGATATTTCTTTCTCCTGCTTTTTATACCTGAATTTTAAATATCTGCTACGTGGAAACGGAAGGCCAAAACCAATGCAAAACCAATGCAACCAGGAGAAAAAAATATCCACATATAAAAATATCCAGCTACATGGAAACAGCACCTTAGACTTTATATGCCCAGCTACTTACTTGATTTGTTTCATCTGTATACACCAACTAGACATCTAAGATACAGTATATGAAGAAACACTTGCTGGTTTTACCTACTGTCAAAACACATTGTGATGAGGCAGACTTAACCCATTGACGCCTAAGGCACCTGCAAAAAAGGGTGCTGAATGCCTGAGCCCTTTTTAAGAAAAGCTTCCCTCAGCCTATAAAAACCTAAATATCTCAGCTTCTGAAGCACATAAAAATATGCACTAAGTTGCATTTAAAAGCTAAGACCCTCATCTTTCATTAGAATGTGTTCATCTCAAACAAACAGAGATTTTTAATAAAGTTGTCTCAAATCTCATGAGCCTGAATGTTACGTAATGCAGCTCCAGGCACCAGGGCCAATGTTGCGCAACGCAACATCAGACATCAATGGGTTAAGCTTCAAAGCTCTAGAATCAGCTTCCAGACAATGTGAAAAATGCTCCTACTGTTGATAGTTTTAAGACTAGACTGGTCTATATATTACTCCTTTTCTCTCCATTTTTTAATTATTATTCTATTTTCACCTGCCATGCCTTGTGCTATTATCTATATTTTATCTATATATTATCTATATTTTGATTTTTTTTCCACTTTTTTGTAAAATACATTGCATTGCACTTGTGTATGAAATGCGTTATACAGATAAAATTGCCTTGCCTTGTCTATATCAAGTTTCAAGTTTCAAGTTTCAAGTTTCAAGTTTATTTAGCCATATCAACAGTATAAAAAATACAGTTGTTAGGAATGTTGCTTGGTGTGCTCACACAACAACACAAACAAAAGACACAAAACTGGGGAGGGGGGGTATGAAAGAAAAACAGGGGGGGGGGGGTACACAAATAAATAAACAGGGAATGGCATACAAAACATTGGAGACATAGAAAAGTGCAATGGAATATTTAAAGTGCATGGTATGTACAGAAACAGTAGTAGCATTGTGCAAAGTAACAGAAGGTCAGGTAGTGGAGTAGCTGTAAAGTGCTAGTGCGTATTTAAGTGTCGGATGGCTTGTGGGTAGGTACTGTCCCTAGATCGTGTGGTTTTGCTTGGGATACTGCGGTACCTTTTCCCTGAAGGCAATAGTGTGAATAGGTGGTGTGCTGGGTGTGTAGGGTCAGAGGTGATGTTATTGGCTTTCCTAGCAAGTCTGGTGTTGTAGAGTGAGGCTAAAGTGGGAAGACTGCGGCCAATGATTTTGGAGGCTCTGCGTACCACCCACTCCAGATGTTGCTATTCTTGGCCTTTGGAGCTACCATACCAGACCAAGATGGAGAAGGTGAACATGCTTTCGATGAGTACTCTACGTCAGGGAAGCAGACAGAGGGGACAAAGGGGTCTGTTGTCCCAGGCCCAGGGAGAGAGGGGGGCCCAGAATTGGATCCTCATTTCTTTGTATTGATTGGGTTTGGACAGCCTGGTCCTGACCATCCCATAATACTACCATTTAATTTTGTATTCATGGTCTGGAGGTTGTTTGATCTGACACGATTGCAGGAAGCGGGAAGTTTTTACTCAGTTCTGGTTTGAAATGATTGGACAGCTCTCATCCAATAGCAGACAGTTACTCAACAACAACATAGCGCAGGCGTTTACGTCATTGTCACGAGCGTCCTCCCCCTTTCTCTCCACCAACCTGTCTCTTCGCCAGGGGGCCAGACTAGTAGTGGAGCCAATCCTTTGGCGGAAGTACGTGGGATGGCGCGCAAGGGTATGGGTTTGGAGCCCTTTCAAATGTCTTTGTAACCAGCCAAACAGCTCTAACTCCTGACTCAATAGGCCCAACCAAAGCTGTAAGCGGCCCCCGGTACAGTACATACAGTGTGTGTGTGTGTGTGTGTGTGTGTGTGTGTGTGTGTGTGTGTGTGTGTGTGTGTG
>NC_085876.1:50641398-50643898 GCF_034702125.1 Engraulis encrasicolus
TATAAAAGGGATAGCAACATGAACTTCTTCACACAGATTCAGAATATGATTCATAAATGCTCATGAATAATGAGTCAAAGGAAGCACCAGACCCACCAATGTCCTAAAACTGGATTAGAGTAAGTAGATATAGCTCATAAATACTGTACTGTCCTCATAGGCTCATACAGATTTAAAGACACAAACAGACACTTCGCTTGAAGCAATGTGACATTGGCAATGTCCTAAATCTGATTTAGAATCAGAGGAAAAGCCATAACAGCATCAATTGCTCAGCACAGATCCAGAGACTGACTTTGATGTTCTAATAATGGTTTGGGGGAAGCATCAGACTCCTCAATGCCCTAAGACGTATCTAGAGTAGGTAGATGAGATGACTCATAAATACTGTAATGGGCAAAACATACCAAAGCCGAACGGAACGGTCGCGGGACGAACGCGGTCTTTCTGCTTAGTTTCGGGCGGTGTGTTTTTCTCTGCCTTTCACACCGACAGCGTCGGCGTGCGCGGCCAGTTCTGTTCGAAATCCCCCCACAGCCAAAGCTAGCTTGCTACTTTGCCATTCATTTGAATGAGACACCGCCGGTCGCCGGCGTGAAAAATACGCTCGAGTACTATTTTCCAAATGTAGCGCGGCGCGGAGCCGGCTCCCACGCCGCTGAAGCCCGACTACCGCCGGTTGGTGTGTAAGGACAGATATGTTTCAATGTATTTTCACCAACGCCGGTAAAAATACACGGCCGTTCCGTGACACTTTACCGCCCTGGTATGTAAGACCCCTAATGCTCACACAGAGATGTAAAGACAGAACCAGGATCTTAACTCATACGGTAGCTCGCAGGGCTCCGCCCTACTGGTGACGCAACGCCTTCGGCTCAGCTCCACACAGTAAGGCCAAGAGCTAGCTCAATCCCGCTACAGCGGGAACTCGACCCACTTTGTCTGGAACCAATCAACTGAGCCTTTCCAACCGTCCTGGGTAGAGGCAAGTTCAAGGCAGTGACGTGGTTTAAGCAGAGACGTTCTATTGGGCTAAGAAATGTTTGGTTTAAACTTTGGCACATCCCTCAACCAGTAGCAAGCCGAAGGAGGTGGATTAACAGGCCATGGAAATAAAATTCTTCCTGTATGGGAATGCTAATCGTTATAGTCCTGGTCAGACCAGAATCGCGGTAGTGATCTGAAGTCTATGGAAATCAGGCAAACGGTGGCAGAGTCCTAAAACTCAGTAACTTTTTCCGCTGGGTCCCCTTTTGGACATAAGAATACTTGAGCAACCCCCTTAAATTGCCGAACATTTTTTTTGCCTTAATATTGCTGAATTATCCCTGAAATTCACAGGAAAAGTAAATGAAGAGTTCAGATGCAAAACCCCTTAACTCCATTTCTGAAGACCTGCACTTCTACATTTTTAGAGAACACTGTTTTTGAAAGCGTGAAAGCCCATTGGGAAACTCCAACTCCCATTGTCATTGTGACACAGCACTCCACAGCACACAAGTGAACACTGCACACTGCACACAACGAAATTGCATTTATGCCTCACCCGTGCAAGGGGGCAGCCCTCAGTGGCGCCCCATGGGGAGCAGTGCGGTGGGACGGTACCATGCTCAGGGTACCTCAGTCATGGAGGAGGATGGGGGAGAGCACTGGTTGATTACTCCCCCCACCAACCTGGCGGGTCGGGAGACGAACCGGCAACCTCTGGGATGCAAGTCTGACGCCCTAACCACTCACCCATGACTGGATTGGTTTGGTTTACATTCATGTACTTGATAATACATGTAAACGGTTATATTACACAAATAAAATAAAAAATATATGCAATTTTGATAGCTTTGTATTAAATACATATGAATTAAGATTATTTTCTGAAAAGGCACCTAGGGGGTTTTGCATCTGAACTCTTCAAATGTACTGTATTGATCAAACATACAAAGTTTCCAGTATTAGTATGCAATGGTTATATCAACCATACACGTTTCTAGTATAACTAACAATGTATTCAATGGTTACACTTTATGGAGGCATACATCCAAATCTTGCAAATGCAAATAGTCCCTTCTCTCCATGACCTCACTAGAGGTCACGACCCCGATCATGACCTTCTTTACATTCCATTCATGCCACGATTTTCACTTGGGTGATGCAAGTTTTCATTTCAGCTGTGCTGATTTTTATTTTTTTTTAGGATACAGTCAATCAGTAAATTAAGTAGCTATGTGGCTATGGTGAAGACAGCCAGGGGATGAAAGGAGAGGGGAGGGAAGGGGGGAAGGGAAGAGGGGATAGGTAAGGAAGGGAGGGGGAGGAGAAGAAGATAGGGAGAGAAAGGAGAGGGGAGAGAAGGGGGGAAGGGGAGAGGAAGATGGGACAGGTAAGGAAGGGAGAGGGAGGAGAAGAGGATAGGGAGAGAAAGGAGAGGGGAGAGGGGAGAGGGAGTGGGACAGGTAAGGAAGAGGTAAGGAAGGGAGGGGGAGGAGAAGAGGATAGGGAGGGG
>NC_085876.1:50650746-50660746 GCF_034702125.1 Engraulis encrasicolus
AGAGGGGGGAAGGGGAGAGAAGAGAGAGAGAGGAGAGGAGAGAGAGGTAGAGGTGAGAGAGAGAGAGAGAGAGAGACTCTCTCTGTCGGCCGCATTCTTACAAGTGTATTAATTACAGGGACTTGCTCACAAGTCAATTCGACCGTGCATTAGCATACGCTAACACGTTCGCTATGCATCCTGCTCTGCTCTGCTCGGCACGGTGCGAAACATCAAAAGGCAGCGGCTAGGCCGCGCTAGCACTAGCGGGGTAGCTGTGCTGTGCTGTGCTGGGCTAGGCTGGGCTGTGCGGAGGAGAGAGGCTCTGCAGCTAGCGAGCATGAAAACGCATTGGGCAAATGAGCTTTCAAACGGATATAGAGATACAGAAGCAGCCCCTGAGGAGAGAAGAGGGGGGGGGGGGGTGCAACTAGAAAGGGGGGGGGGGCAACTGGGGGGGGGGGGGTAACTGGAGCGCCCAGGCAGTCGAGTCTTTGTGGCCCATGCCCATCCCAAAAACTCAGGTACCCACCCATCCACACACACACATCACGGCACACACCACACACACACTTGTGCTTGCACACGCAAACTTGTGCGCGTACAGTATATATGCACACGAACACGTATGCAACACATGCGTGCACACACACGCACACAACACACACATGCACACACGTACACACACTTGCCAAACCTCTTCCCATGTCTTCACACGTATCCCCACCCCCCCCTCCCCCAAACCTGCCAGATCCCCATGCTGCAAATGAAAGCTGTACTGAAAACCAGCCGAGGGGGAGTTTAGGAGGGGGGGGGGGGTGGGGGGTGTAAGGAGACGAGAGGGAGAGGGGGAAACCATAGAGCAGCGCAGAGGGGAGGAGGGCGGGGAAAAGGATTGAAGAGGAGCACTGAGGAAAAAAAAAGAGGACAAGACAGATAAGGAGGGAAAGGAGGAGAGAGAAAATGAGAGAGAAAGAGAGAGAGAGAGGTAAAGGAAAGAAATATAGGCTACTGTGGGAAGGAGAGAGAGAGGAGTGTGTGTGTGTAAGAGATAGAGAGAGAGAGAGATAGCGAGAGAGAGAGAGAGAAGAGAGAGAGAGAGAGAGAGTGTGTGTGTGTGTGGTGTGTAAGAGATAGAGAGAGAGGAGAGAGAGANACCAGAGAGAGAGAGAGAGAGAGAGAAAAAAAGAAAAAGAAGAGAGAGAGAGAGAGAGAGAGAGGAGAGGGTTGTGTGTGTGTGTGTGTAAGAGATAGAGAGAGAGAGAGAGAGAGAGAGAGAGAGAGAGAGAGAGAGAGAGAGAGAGTGTGTGTGTGTAAGAGAGAGAGAGAGAGAGAGAGGCTTGCATATCTTTGTTGTTGATGTCTTCATTTCTGGCTGCTAAAGGGAGTAATCCCGAAACATCACAGGCGTGTGTGTGTATGACTATGTTTTAAGCCGAGTGTGTGTGTGTGTGTGTGTGATTATAAAGATGCTTTTGTTCCTCCTGCCCGTCCTGCACTATACATTACACTACACACATACGGCGTGGCGTGCACACGTGTATGTGCATGTGTGTGTGTGCGTGTGCGTGTGTGTGAGAGAGGGAGGGAGAGAGAGAGAGAGAAAAGCTGAAATGTTTTTGTTCTTCCTCTCCTCTATACGTGTGTGTGTGTGTGTGTGTGTGTGTGTGTGTGTGTGTGTGTGTGTGTGTGTGTGTGTGTGTGTGTGTGTGTGTGTGTGTGTGTGTTTGTTTGCGTGACTGATGTGTGAGGCATATGTGCCATCATCTTGTGTGGTAAAGGGCCAATGCATTATGCACACACACACACACACACACACACACACACACACACACACACACACACACACACACACACACACACACACAACACACACACACACACACACACAGACTTGTTCTCACATGCTGTGATTGTTATTACATGGTTTTGAAAATAACGAAATCCATTTATCCTTAAAAAATATATATTCATAATAATTTTATTTTAAAAGATGAACTTTAGCCTAGTCATTATATTGAAAGACAAAAAAATAACAACAAAGCAGAGTGACTTTAACCACCTATTCGGTGTTATATAACAGCAAAGAATGAAAGCAGGTAGGCTACGTTTTGTGATATAGCCAAGCCAAGCAGCGAGAAGAGCATCCAGAACTCTCCACAAAATTCGCCCATCTTCACAGTTCACACAAGTTATCAAAGCAGCCAGTCGTCGAGAGGAGAGGAGGGTAGTCGTCTGTCCGACCGTCCATAGCCCTCTCTCTCTCACACACACACACACACACACACACACACACACACACACACACACACACACACACACACACACACACACACACACACACACCACACACACACACACACATACACACACACACACACACACGCCGCCCGCGGGCGTCTGCTGACCCACTTTCGGTGGACAGCGCAGCCGCGGAGATTTGCGCGCGAGCGAGCACCTGCATGAATGCCAAGACAGAAAATCACCTGCACCGAACTCATCACACCCTCCTTGTCTGACACACACACACACACACACACCGGCCGGCGGCCAGATATCACAACAACTACTCTTCACGTGTTCTCCTCTCATCGCAATTTCACAGGCTTCACAACCGTCACCACCAGAGAAGACTGTGTCTTGTATGGAACACGAAGCGTAACGTATACATTAATAATCATGTCTGCAGAATATACAATATTTATTAATGACACCCAAATATTGCCAATACTAATGCACGGAGCTAGCCGTCTCGGTAAACAAAAAAAAAGCGCAAAGCACACAAAGCGAAGTTGCATTATGCAGACAAACCCCCAAACTCCTCAGGGCTAAGAAGACAATGATGCCTCGCGCATCACATCACATCACATCACATCACATCTCTCACCTCCAGTTTCTTCTCCCAGATGAAGTCATCATGCTGGAATGTGCAAGGTGCCTGTCAGTCAGTCAGGCTCTCCCTCTCCGCGTATTAAAAACACAGCACAGTTTGAAGTGGAATCTTCGGTTCGGTTCTTCAGTTCTGTTCAGTTGGTTCCAACGTCTCCATCGGTCTCCCGCTCATGCACACTCTCACACTCTGCAGCGACCCGTGCAGAGAGAGCTCGCTCTTCTCAGCTCCTCTCCGCTCGCTGCACTCGCCGACCTATCGACTTCTGACAGGCAGCAGACACAGGAGCAGAGGAGGGCTTGCTCTCCAACCTCTCGCGAAGAGCAGAACGACACAGTCTCCGCACTCAGCGAGAAAGCCGAAGCAGGTGCGCGGGAAGAGAAGGCTGGATGTCATGCGGCGGCGGCGGCGGCGGGGGTATCGGTGTCATGATCCTGATCCTGGGGGGGCACGTGAGTGTGTCACACCGACAGCTCTCTCCTCCTCAGAGTGGCACCCAGGGCTTTCTTCAAAGAAAATAAAAGAAAAGATTGTAAAAGAAAAGAAAGCGGGAGTGTTGTAACCGGGGTCTCCCCCTCTTAGGTCTCATCCGCTGTGATCTCGGGGTCGCGCTGGTTCACGCACCACTCACACGCGCGCGTAATGATGAGGCGGGTTAGAGAGAGAGAGAGAGAAAGCGTTAAATAGTGTTCCTGACAAGACCAGAAAAGGCATGCCCTGATATCAAGGCCAAAACAAACTAAGGGGGAAAAAACAAAGCTGCTTTGGCTTCAAAGCGGTAAGTTTATTAACCCTTTGATGCAGATGCAAAAAATGGCAATTTCCGCCTATATTTGACACTTATTATGTACAGTAGAATATCTCTGGTTCTACATAATGCTATTTACAAAATTTATGAACCACATAACAGAATACATTTGGGACATCATGTTCAAAGAGTTAAAGTGTTTTAATGAGAACATTATGAATTCAATATTACAGTTGGCACAGCAGTTAAAAAAATGTAAAAAATCAAAAATCGCCTATGATTTATTTGGATTCTATAGTGCACAATTATTTAGGAGTGGCACAGGTCCAAAAAAATTACATGACATGATGCACCTATATGTTGGCAACATGTGTGAAAAATTTGAAGGCAATAGACAAAGGTTTGTAAGAGCTGCAAAAGAATATCCATTACATGACACAGGCGTTCCCAAAAGTGTCTACCCAACCTCTCCAAACCTCTCCAAAAGTACCCAAAGGCAAAAAAAAAACAGTCATATCAATAAAAATCAAGTGTGACTCCACTTACATTTACATTTAGTCCTATATAAACCCATTTTTTTGATTAATTGAGAAGCATAGCTGTAGTTTCTACAGCAGGGGTCCACACTCTCTCCAAAACGTGCCCAAAACCTATCCAGACTTATATACTGTTATACTGAAGCACTGCACATTGTGCTTTTGCTAGGTGCAGTGGATATGAATGTATGCATACTGTGTACTATTTTTTCAGATATGATCAGTCTTCTGAAAATGATTTTCCAAGGGAGTTTTTCCCTCAAGGAGCCTTTCCTCAAAACGTTGCTTCCCAAGGATGTATGACTTGGAACACCTCAAAACGTGTGTGTGTTTTTGTCAGACTTCTAAAATAGATAGATCTGCATGATTGAACGAACACTACTATACAAACACAGTCATTAGTAATATTATTATAGTTACAAAAATGGCCACACAAGTAGCCCGGGCACGTCATACTTCCTGTGACACTGCATAGTAAGACTGGGCATGTCCATAGTACCTGTAACGATGCATTTTTCGCTTCTCAATTTGTTTGCTATATTGTATTGTCAGTCAAGGCAAGCACACCAGAGCCCCGTTGGCCAGAACACAAAGGTCCAGTGGGGAGTATGATTGGAGCAAGTCCAGCTGGACTTCTGGGCGGCGTTAGGGGGAGAAAAGAAGTATTGTTGGCTTGACATCAGCGACAGTAATGTCTTGCCAACCATCAGGGTCGTCATCTGCTGTGTTGCACAGCTGGCTTTGCGGTGGGGCAGGGCGACGGTGTGCAAGAGAGGGACCCTTGCGTCGTGCAGCAGAGGCAACTGGAGGGCGACGGCGGGCAGGAGAGGATGAGGGTGACAGTCACAGCAGGAGGTCGCATGCGGCGCGAGGAGGCAGCGGCAGTAGGCCGGGAGGAGGAGGCAGCCGCAGCATCAGGCCATAATGAGGAGACAGCCGCAGCAGCAGACCGGGAGGAGGAGGCAGCCGCAGCATCAGGCCATAATGAGGAGACAGCCGCAGCAGCAGCAGACCGGGAGGAGGAGGCAGCCGCAGCATCAGGCCATAAGGAGGAGGTAGCCGCAGCTTCAGGCCATAAGGAGGTGGTAGCCGCAGCTTCAGGCCATAAGGAGGAGGCAGCCGCAGCAGCAGCAGACCGGGAGGAGGAGGCAGCCGCAGCATCAGGCCATAAGGAGGAGGTAGCCGCAGCTTCAGGCCATAAGGAGGAGGTAGCCGCAGCTTCAGGCCATAAGGAGGAGGCAGCCGCAGCAGCAGCAGACCGGGAGGAGGAGGCAGCCGCAGCAGCAGCAGGGACCCTTGCAGCGTGCAGCAGAGGCAACTGGAGGGCGACGGCAGGCAGGAGAGGAGGGGGAGAGGGTGACAGTCTCAGCAGGAGGTCGCTTGCGGCACGAGGAGGCAGCGGCAGCGGCAGCAGGCCGGGAGAAGGAGGCAGCCGCAGCAGCAGCAGCCGTGGCAGGCTTGTAGCCGGTGACTAGCAGACTGTGGTGGGGCAACAGAAGGAGCAGTGGAGGTGGAAGGCTTTGGTGGGGCAGCAGCAGGAGTGGTGGCAGGTATTGTGATATCTCCAGACAGCCTCTGTATTTCAGCAGAAGCTGCAGCAACCTGCACCAGATGTTCTGAAGCTCCCAATTCATCTGCCAATTTGTGTAGGGCATGTCCCGCTCTGTTCTTCTCCACTGTCCACCTCCACATCTACAGGAGACTCCCCTCTAAGTAAAGAAGATATATACTACATGTTATTTCTTACAATAAGGACCATTTGCATGTATTTCATTGCAGTGAACACTTTGACAAACAAAGAATTGATCTGAGCAGCAACATTAAATTGATGTATTTATGTATATTTATATGTAAGCATTCAAATGCATGTAGTAACACATTAGTAAAGTGTAATAGCAGTAGTATGGTAGTGACCTTTACAACTACTATTACAGCGCTTACGCTGTACCTTGCATCTACCTTGCCATTTTGACAACATAGTGATTGTGCAAACAGTATTATATTGTGCATATAGTATTATACATTTGCAATGCTCAGCATGCACTATATAACTATTATATGCATAGCTACCCTGTAAATTTGGATAGCTATTATATGACCATATAATATAGAATAACATTTGCTACTACTATTATTATTTTTATTATTATTATTAAAAGCACTAAATGAGGTCAAGTAGTTATGCAGCCACCCAATGTGTACTAGTGTGAATGTCAATTGTTGTGTTTTATCTTTTATGTTCTATGTGCTTGTCTGCTTATAACTTATGTCTCACTGTGTCTTATGTGTATTGTGCCAGCGAGTGCAATACATTGCCCCACGGGGACAAATAAAGTTCTAACTAACTTATTATTATATATAGAGTCGAGTCATATCTATCTATCTATCTATCTATCTATCTATCTATCTATCTATCTATCTATCTATCTATCGGTGCGTGCATACAGTCGGTGTAGTAATGCTAGTGTGCAGTCGCATGTAGGCTACTTACACGTCCAAAACGGGATCTATGCGCTCGTCAAACGGCTCCTCCTCAGCTGAGTCCATGCTGTCAGGATATCCATTACTGAGACAATCAATGTCATCATCAATGTCGTCGTCAAATAACAGCTGTAGGACTTTATCCGTATTAAAATAGCGACGCTGCATCTTCCTGAGTTTTTTAAATTTCGCGCTGTGGGGAAACACCGCTATGCGCAACTGCGAGAAGGTCATTTACGCACATGGCCAGGCAAAACACAAGCAACCGAACATGATGGTTACGCATGGACCAATCGCGTTTGCTTTTCGCTCTAACGTGGGGAATCCCCTGGTTTTGTCAACCAGATGGGCGAATACTATTGGCCGAATATGATATCATTGACCTTTAAACTCCATGGTTTGGGCTATTGTTATTTTACGCAACCTTGTTCAAACCCGGAAGTAGATTTCGCGTGTAGAACTCGCTTGACAAAAGTTAATCAAACACAAAAAATAATGAAATCTAGCGAACAGAAACGATGGATTCTAACAGATAACAAGTTAATGCTTCAGTCTACAGCCTTGTTTTTGAGGAATAAAGGATTTTATTATCATCAAAATGTCGAAGTCTCAGTGGCTTATTTCAATGAGGGAATTCAGTCACTTGTAACACCTAAAGGTAAGCAAACTCATAACACATCAAATTCAAACTTTAAGTCTTCAAACTTAAGGTATATCTTTATGGTGGTGTAAATGAATTTTACATGGGGTTTCAGACCGTTTCAAACGCTCCTATTATGTTTATACATGATGTTAGTTTGACGAAGTCGGACAATTTGTTTACATTATCAATGAACATAGCGTGCGGTTGATGGAGGATTATGAGCTAACCGTGGCAGCTACAATCGTTGGGTTTTCTGTGTTTGTAGAACCAAGTGTGTTTATTAGTTGTGTGTATCGATTTTCTTTCTGAAACATTTTGTTTATACAAATATGTTTGTACTTGTTGTTTCGATCGTCTGATGTCCCGTATGCGCATCCGCTAGGGGCGCTAACGCATCAAAGGGTTAAAATTATATATTTTTACGAACACCGTTCCATGCAGTGCTCGAGATTGGAACTTTTAAGCGCGGTGCACCTGCATTGGCCAATCAAAACATCTGAATAGCGTCAGGGGGGGGGGGGTTACAGAAAGTTAGAGTAAACAAGGGTTGCCACTGCAGTTTACACACACACACACACACACACACACACACACACACACACACACACACACACACACACACACACACACACACACACACACACACACACACACCATGTCCATGGGGGGATGTGAGGGGGGAAGCCCAGCCATTAAGCTGTTCTCTCTACATCCCTCCTCTACTCTACGTTCAGCTTCTCCTCATTAACTCAAAATGACTGGCGTAAACCCCCCCACCCACAACAACACACCCACCCATTCACACACACACACACACACACACACACACACACACACATTCAGTGTGTGCAGAGCGGCGAGGAGAAAGAGAGTTATGTCTAAAAAGGTGTGTAACCATTTGGTGAATGTAGTCATTTCGGGGCAATAACCATTTAGGTGATCCATGCTGGCTGTTAGCCCAGAGAGGAGAGCTCTGCAGTCAGAGACCAGGTAGTAAGTACATCCAGCAGCATGTCAAGGGTGGACTCGGGGAGAAATAGGGCTCGGGCACTTTTGGCTTAAAGGGCCCCCACCCCCCCTCATAATTAGCTGGACTCGGGGAGAAATAGGGCTCGGGCACTTTTGGCTTAAAGGGCCCCGCCTCATAATTAGCGGCGCAGAACTGACTCATGACCGTTTGAAAAAATGTCGGCCCACCGGGAAAATGCCCTGTATGCCAGATTACCAGTAGCCTCGCGCGCCATCTTATGTACTTCCGCCAAGCAGTGTTAATTTTGTCGACTAGACTAAGACTAAATATATTAGTCGACTAACCTTTTGAGAGTTTAATCGACTAAAATATGACTAACGAAAATGATCTGTGAAAGACTAAAACGAGACTAAAATGTTGAGGACTTTAAGACTAAAAGTGACTAAGACTAAGAACGAACTTTTAGTCGACTAAATTCTGATTAACAAAAATGATTTGTGAAAGACTAAAAACGACCAAGACGTAGACCTTTTTGGGGGGCTCAGACATAAATTGTTACAACCACAACTAAAACCTATAAATTAATTGTTAATTGGTAATTAACCTTTAAATGGACACTGTGGGATTTAAAAAAAAGATTAATTACAGCTGAATCCAAGTCAAGTCAAGTCAAGTAGGTTTTATTGTCAATTTCCTTACATGCACTGGTCATACAAAGAATTTGAAATTACATTTCTTGCTTTCCCATACAGACATAGACTAATCTAGGTAAGGACATAGACAGTATAGACATAGACAGTACTTATACATGGACTTAAGACAGTATGGACATAGACAGTGCTCATACAGACATTTAAAGTGCAAGACTGGACAACAGAAGACTTGTAGAGGACATACATTAAGAGGTAATTGTTGTGCTTTTGTGCTTTTCCTAAAAAGTCCTTTATAGCGTTCTGACATAGTAATAGTAGCATTTTGAAGAAAAATAAATATTAAAAAGGTCTGTCAAGTACAGCAGCAGCATATGTGTGTGTGTGTGTGTGTGTGTGTGTGTGTGTGTGTGTGTGTGTGTGTGTGTGTGTGTGTGTGTGTGTGTGTGTGTGTGTGTGTGTGTGTGTGTGTGTGTGTGTATGTTTGGGTTTAGTGCAGAAAGTGCAGTGTGCTTGTGTGTGTGTGTGTGTGTGTGTGTGTGTGTGTGTGTGTGTGTGTGTGTGGTGTGTGTGTGTGTGTGTGTGTGTTGTGTGTGTGTGTGTGTGTGTGTGTGTGCGCGCATGTTTTGAGTTAGTGCAGGTTGAAAGTTCAGTCACAAATATAGTAGTGCAGGTGGAATGTTCAGTCGCAGATATGGTGGTGGGGGATGAGGGGGGGGGATTGTCAGTGGCCTTGCTGGCTGGAGGCTGACAGTGGAGGGAGAGTGGGTTGAGTGTTCAGTATCTTGATCGCTTGGTGCATTGTGCTGCTCGCCAGCCTGGTGGTACGGGAACGGATCATGGGGGGGAGGGGGAGTTTTCTGTGGGTGAGTGTCATTTTGTGCTTCAAAGCGGGCAAAGAAACTGTTCAGGTCGTTTAGCAGAGAGGTGTTGTTGTCACAGCTCCGTGGTGCAGGCTTATAGTCCGTGATGGCCATCCACCGATTTTACTTTTGCAGACTGACCCTGACGAATATTGGGGGAGAAGCTTCTCTAACAAAACAAAAATCCCTTTACGAATACGTAGCACCAGCGACATATTCACATTTGTATGACCTATTGAC
>NC_085876.1:50665746-50688246 GCF_034702125.1 Engraulis encrasicolus
CCACGAAGATGCGGGTACCACCGGCGAGTCAGGTCTGTGCCACTAATTATGAGGGGCCTCTTTAAAGGGACACTTTGCAGGAAATGGTCAAAAAAGTTACTGCAACTATGCTGCTCATTGAAAGTGGGCTGCCTGTTGCCAAATTTGTTCTTTACAGGAAAGTTTATTGTTGCTCATTGTTGTTCATTTTTGCAGCTAAAAATGGCTATTTTTGGAAATTCAAAATGGCGGACCATGGAGAAGATCCCCATTTTCATGTATGAAAAGTGCAATTTTTCCAGTCATAATGAATACTTAGAATTTGATGGTGGTGGTAAGCAGGGCTCTAAATTAACACACGCCAACCCGCCAAACACGGGTGAAAATTAATTTTGGCTAGTAGAAATAATTAACTACCCGCCAATTTGGCTAGTAGCGCCCGAGTACAGTAAATTCTGAACGTTAAACCGCTGCTATGACGAACGTTAGACGGTGAGATTTCCTACATTGCGCATGGACACTAGTGTCACGACGTAGCCTCCCACCGTGGACAGCCCATAAAACAAGGATCATTCATTTCGGCCAATCAGATGACAAAAGCGACAGATCCCATAGAAGCGACAGGTTCGGTGCTGACAGCGACAACTCAATGCGTGCGCTCCAAGACTGAAAACATTTCAGACGACCAGCTTTCTGTCAGCTATGCTCACACTATTCTGACAGGCAGCTCTCCTCCTATGCTCTTGTCGCTTTCGCTCCAACCTTTTTAACGTGACTGCTATTATTACTAGCATGAACCTCGCTGTAACAGGCTGCCTTTTTGAAGCTGCGAGGGCCTGACCGTTTCAATAACAGGACTAACGCAGATTATGCCCATAAGGCCTACTTCTGCTCTGTAAGGTTCTGTGTGTTGGTGAATGCTAGTAGTAATTGTAATATGCCTAGTGGTGACGTTAAAGGAGAACTCCACTTTTTTGAACATTAAGGCCATTTTCTGAGTGGTCTGCAATGTTTTAGAGTCCCCCTCACCGTTTATTTCATGTTTGCTGTGGTCTCAGTTATTTGGCTGATTTGGATTTTATCTCAACCAGCTTTAGAATGGCTGTCTATGGGCACCTGCAACTCTGTTCTTAAAATCACCTTAAACATTTGTTTTCCAAAGTCTACAGCTCACAAAGTGGTTAGGGGTGTTCACTAGCAGTCCCTAACAAGTTTCAAAGCGAAATATGGTTTCTGTCATTTTTTATTTGCCATTGTGTGAAAGAAAGTGAAAGTGAAAGTGAAACTTAATTTACATTCTCTACATAAAACACACATAAAACACGACAGATGCCATATTTCGCTACCAAAATTGTTAGGAACACCAGTGAATACTGCTGAACACTTGGTGAGTTGCATATTCTTGAAAACAAATGTTAAAGGAGATTTTAAGAACAGAGTTGCAGGTGCCCATAGACGGCCATTCTAAAGCTGGTTGAGATTAAATCCAAATAAGCCAAATAACAGAGACTGGAGCAAACATGAAATAAACGGTGAGGGGGACTCTTAAACATTGCAGACCACTCAGAAAATGGCCTTAATGTTCAAAAAAGTGGAGTTCTCCTTTAAAAAAGGAGTGATTTTGGAACGAAATTGCGACAAGGGCAGAGGAGAAGAGCTGACTGTCAGAGTCGTGTGAGCGTAGAGCTGTCAGTTGTCTTCTGAAATGTTCCGAGTCCTGGCGCAACTAGGCTAAGTTGGAAAGCCCACACCATCGGGAAAAAAAAACAAAAACAACCACGACGTTATGGGAGTAACAAAGTAGGCCTAAACGAAGATTCCCGTGATATTATTTACTTTTAGTTGAACATAGGCTTCTTGTCATTTTGTTGCGCATGGTAGAGAAGAGCTCCTCCTCTCTCCTCTCCTTTTCTTCTCATCTCTTCTCCTTCCTTGGGGTGTACGTATGTAGGCTAAGGTTTTGTAGTGTTTGGCTGTGTGTTTGGTTAGGGCAAGGCTACTGTAGGCTATGTTAAAGGTCTGTTATGTGAGTGGCTTGTGTGATGTGATTCACTGTTTGCAGAGGAATGGAATGAAAACGAATGAAATTGATTAGGCCTAAGTAGCCTAATGAAAGTAAAAAATAAAGCAGAAGTTAAATAATAATGAAAATATATAATATGCTTATTATGTAGGCATATGGTGTAGGCCTATATCTGTGTTGTGGAAATAGTTGAACAAATTGAGATTAAAAAAAAATGGCTAGTTGAACTTCTATTTGGCTGGTAAGAAAAAATGTCCACTAGCCAAATTGGCTGGTGGTGGGAAAAGTTAATTTAGAGCCCTGGTGGTAAGTATTCATGAAAAAGGTAACATTAGTGAATGGGCAGCATGAATTCTGGAAATAAACAACTAAACATCTCACAGTGTCCCTTTAAGCCAAAAGTGCCCGGCCCCCAATATATCGCCCCCAATAGACACCTAGGTCCTGTCCTGTCCCTCCCCATCACACTGACACCTCATGGAGATACTATCAGGCAAACAGATGGGTTTCACCACACACACACACACACACACACACACACACACGTAGGTACGCATACGCATACGCACACACACACGCACACACACACACACACACACACACACACACACACACACACACACACACACACACACACACGCACACACACACAGGTACGCATACTGTTCCGTTATCCCACGGAAAGGGCTTGATCACGGTGCGCCACAGGAATTACTCAACTCAATTTTCCCGTTTGTTTCTTTATTTTGCTTTTTGCATTGTTGAAACATCAGTAGTAGTAGCAGCAGGTAAAAACCTGAAACAATATCAAATGAATACAGGATCAGGTCTCAAACAACTTTAGATTTTAAACTTTCCCACTTCTATACAATATTTACAAATGTCCATATAAACAAACACATCTGTACATCAACATAAATGACAAACAAGTATACATTAATCCGATGATCATCATTTCATTCAGTAAATTTACCCTTAATGCACATGAAGGACCACATTAAATGCAGCAGTGTAAATATCAACAGCAGATATAATCTGCATCAATAAGATTAACATTAAGTCTTCATCCCAAACAAAAACATACATCAAGAGGTAAATAACTTAGAGAAGCGTGTTAACATTTATGCAGTCAGCTTTACAATATGACTCCATTTCCCACAATGCGTGTAGTGATTCAGGTTACTTGTGCCAGCTGACTGATTCTTGACCAAATGTTACAGCCACACCAACTAGAAGCCACTTAAATATTAACAGTACAGGTTTCAACTGAATGTTTGTTTTTACTTAAGATAAGTCACACAACACCTAACGCTACGCTTTGCCAGGCAGTTTGGAGCTACAACACATTACAATTGATTCACACGCGAGCAGGGAAATGTTTGTCAGTAACCACATGGAGCGTGAACCACAAGCGTTTACTCGCAAACCGCGGATTACACGCTACAAATGCACTTTCAACATTACTGTTACAAGATAGCAGAATTAACATGTAACAGAAAGTATTAAAAGACAAAGAACTTACTCAGTGGCCGCACACCGGATCAATTTTCGTGACTAGGGCGGAAAATCTCTCTGCTCCTTTGAAGGAGGAAGCAGACCACATGACCCTGCCACGCTCGTACAGTACTGGTTAAAGGGACAGCGCACCATTTCTCTGCTTTGACATTACTCTCAGAAAACAAAACACATACGCATACGCAAACACACACACACAATCACACACCTGACACTCACCTAGCCGCTAGTTCTGTCTGTCTCTCTCTCTCTCTCTCTCTCTCTCTCTCTCTCTCCCTCCAACTCGTCTCTCTCTCTCCCCCCCCCCCCCCCCCCCCCTGCGACGCTCGTACAGTACTGGTTAAAGGGACAGCGCACCATTTCTCTGCTTTGACATTACTCTCAGAAAACAAAACACATACGCATACGCAAACACACACACACAATCACACACCTGACACTCACCTAGCCGCTAGTTCTCTGTCTGTCTCTCTCTCTCTCTCTCTCTCTCTCTGTCTCTCTCTCCCTCCACCTCGTCTCTCTCCCCCCCCCAGTGAAAAACTGTGGTGTGTGTTTGCGAACAAAACACTGTTTGAAGCAGATCAGCAGTAAACAGCACACAGCACTGATCTGTGTGTGTGTGTGTGTGTGTGTGTGTGTGTGTGTGTGTGTGTGTGTGTGTGTGTGTGTGTGTGTGTGTGTGTGTGTGTGTGTGTGTGTGTGTGTGTGTGTGTGTGTGTGTGTGTGTGTGCAGCGACAATGCGATAATTGATATAATGTGTGTCGTGGGAACCTTGTGTTTGTTGTTCTTTGGAACTTTGTCATCACGCACACACGCACACAAGCACACACACATAGAAACGCAAACACACACACACACACAGGGAGAGATTCAGCATGTCAGCAAAGTTACCGCCTTTCATATTTCAGACTGATGACTGGGGATGGGGAACTACGCAGCTGTCACACACACACACACACACACACACACACACACACACACACACAAACACACACACACACACACACATACACATATACAGAGGCATACAAAACAGAGCTTTTATACAGACACTAGTATCTGAGACAAGCACCTCCACCTACAATATCATTTGAGACAAGTGTCTGGTAAAGAGAATAGCTTAAAGGGACACTGTGCAGGAAATGGTCAAAAAGGGTACTGCAACTATGCTGTTCATTGAAACTGGGTTGCCTATTGCCAAATTTGATCTTTTCATGAAAGTTTACTAAGTAATAAACTAATATTTTTTAGTATGATCCAAGTACAGTCATTTTTGCAGCTAAGATTGGCTATTTTTGGAAATTCAAAATGGCAGACCATGGAGAAGATCCCCCTTTTCACATATGAAAAGTTCCATGTTTCCAGTCATGAATACTTAGAATTTGATGGTGGTGGTAAGTATTCATGAAAAAGGTAACATTAGTGAATGGGCAGCATGAATTCTGGAAATAAACAAATGAAAATCTCACACAGTGTCCCTTTAAGAAATATAGTTGCCCATGGCCCTGCTGTGGACTAACGGCAGGGCACTGGGTTATTACGCCGGCCACCCGGGTTCGATTCCGGGCTGGGTTATTTGCAGATCCTTCCCTGTCTCTCTCTTTACCCCCCACTCATTTCCGGTGTCTCCTCCACTGTCCTGTCAATAATAAAGCAGTCGAAAATGAAAAGAAAAGCAATAGTCACACATACACAGGAAAAACAGCTGAGTAATTTTCCCAGAGTCACAACAATTTTCCTCTTAACGAGTATATTTATCTCTGAATCGAGTTCATAGAGTAAAATTGAGAGTAAGAGTAGGAGCAAAATTTCAGAGTAGGCCCAAGTGAGAGGCGGAGCTCCTTGCAAAGATAAGTTTCGTTTTCCAGCCATATTGTATTTTCTACCACCGCTGCTGCTGAAGTCACGGAACAGCTCTCTGGGGGAAGAAATTCGCTGGATTTGAAAGTGAGTGTGTTTATAATCTTTCATAATCTATAATACTATGCGTTAAAATGTAGGCTATTACAAAACAATGGACCGTACAAATGCACCGCAACAAACCGGAGGCAATGCAGCGAGTGTTCGGCTAACATTGGTAGCTTTCCGTTGGCACAACATATTGCGCCTCCGAAATGATCTGCTCGTCATTGTGACTAAATGTAGGCTAATTGTACGGTAGAGCTGTGGTTTCTAGCAAGTTGTGGAATTAGCACTGGCTGTGAAATGACAACTGGCTGTGAGCTGGATACGGTTAGCGTTGCCGTGTTTGGAAACCACATGTATGTTACTCTTGTAAGAGTAAAAAGTGGTTCGCTGTGGTAAGGCTAAATGAGGAAAACCACAGTAGACTAGTCTGGATGAAAATCGCATTAATGCAATTTATGCGGTCCGACCTAGTCTATCAAATTGTGGAATTAAGCCCTGGATGTGAAATAACTGGTTGTGAGCTCGAAAAGGTTAGTGTTGCCGTGTTTGGAGACCACATGTATGTAGCTCTCGTGAGAGTAAAGTGGTTTGTTGTGGTAATGAAAAATGGATGAAAAATCACATTCCTGCAGTCCCATTTGATGTGACCGTCTGACCGATTGTTCCAAAAGTTGTGTGAAGGCTGTCGCAGTTTTGCAGAAGGCACAAACTATTTTTCAACCCGTCGCTGCGTGGCCACTTCGGTCACATGTACTTGACTCTGAGTAGAGTCAGAGAGAGTAGAGAAATCTCTTATCAGAGAATCTTTGGTAGAGTGATGCACACGTGGTGCTGTCCCCAAAAAATATCTGGTGCTGTTCAGCTTTGCGTTGCGCCCGTTCTGATCGACCGTACACTTGTGAGGTAGTCTGGCGATAGTTCATTGTGTTCAGAAGGATACTCAAAGCGAAAAGATTATAACATGTTTTTTTCCACTAACAGGATGGAAAACACCACCGTTGTCAGAGTGAAATATAAAGATCAGAAGAAATATGTGTTTTCTCCAACAACATTTACATTCGAGTCATTTTTGGAATGTGGTAAGGGTTTAACCCTATCCAGACTGGGGGGGGGCTAAAAGTGCCCGCACCAACTTTGATGTCGTATAATTCCTTAACGACTTAAGCTATGACTTTGAAACTTGGTGACTTTTCCTAACATTTAGTTGGCTACAGTTAAGTAAAGATTAGGGTTATCATTTTTGCCGTTGCCATGGCAACAGTTTTCTGACAGGTATGTCTGACCAAAAATCACTTTACCATATCTATGACGCCATATATTTTCATATTTTTTTGTTATTTCCAATAGCATCAGACTACTTTGTGAGCATTTAAGTGGTTTGAAGCATAAAATCATTAAAATTCAAGTGCATTACCTAAATTTGATGGAAAATACATTATGGCGAGATTTTGGGCATAATAAGATGATGATGTCATAATGACGTCATAATACCAGATAATTACACAAAAATGATGTCATTCATAGATGTCCATACGTAGATCATCTCCCCCAAGTTTCGTAGTCATACTGTATTCCGTTCATGAGTTATGAGGGGGGGGGTCAAAAGAGCCCCCCCCCAGGCCCAGGAATGCCAAAAAAGCCCAGTCTGAATAGGGTTAAAACCGAAATAAACACTTGTAATGTTTAAATCATGTGTAAACTTTGAATTTACAGGACTGTTGAGAAACATTAAGCCCTTCTGCCTAAATGACAACATTACTGTCTTATTTATTAGGACTAAATCAGGCTATTACATTACTGCCTTTCATATCAGGGCCTGGTTTTTTTTAATAAAAAAAACCTCTTGAGCACTTTAACTTGAAAAACTAAAGTATTGCAGCCTACCCCAAACACAATTCCGTTGCCTTTTTTGACAATGACAATAAAACATTGAATCTTTCTCCTCTAAAGTTGCCAGGAAATTTGACCTTCCGACAATGGACATTATAGTCTTTGATGAGTCAAGGACCGAGGTTGACCAGGAAGCTTTTGCATACTTGATGAAGCAGCCAGATGTTCATGTCCTGGAAATTGATATCCCAGAGAGTCAGACAACATCTGAAGGTAAATGCAACTTAGTTTTACACTTTACGCCAACACAATTGTCTGTACTTCCTGTTGATTCTTGCCCTCTAGCTGCAGTATTCAGCTGGTGTGTGAATGCGGGAAAGAGAGAGACAGAGAGTGTGTGTGTATGTGTGTGTGTGTCTGCTTGTGTATGTACGGTATGCACCTTCTCACATGAACCCCAGACAACAGGTGCTGTGCTGCAGCCTCCAGAGCTGGTGTGTAAATGTGGACAAGTGTATGTGTATTTTGAAAGCGCTTTGAGACAACTTTAGATGTATATATTGCGCTATATAAATACAGGTTGTATTGTATTGAAGAACAACTGTGATTTTTTTTTTTTAATTGTGTGTCACAGATTCTGTTAGCTCAGGCTCCCTTGCTGATGCTGAGGCTAGTTTTGGATCTGATGACACTGTGATACTGACCCCTAGCCCAAGACAATTAAAACAAGGAGAGGAACGTCGTCTTGCCCAAGTAAGATTCATCAATTTTGTTTTGCATGTAGGCCTACAGGTGTATTTTAAAGTCATTTGTCGGTTTCTCATATTTGTTTTATGTTTAACATCATTAATAGATGGTTGAAGACATCTTAAAAGGAAGTCCCGGAGGGGACAAGATCATGAATGAATATGCTCGGACAAAGTACCTGTCAGATAGCAGAAGGCGTGACCTGGTGAAGATATTGGTAGCGCATATGACAAATGAACATGGGTAGGTTTTCAAGAAATGTTGATGATGATTATGATGATTATCCGGGCCCTAAATTGACTTTTTTCAAAAGGTAAAATGTCTGGTAGCCGTTAATTGCACTAGCCAAGAACGTACACTCACTAATGGGTCAAAGTGACTTTAAGTTGGTCTGTTCTGTCAGCCAAACTGCCAAATTTCACCAGCATTTGGCTGTCTGGTAGGTATTAATTTAGAGCCCTGATTATTAGGACAGTACAGTAATTATAAATGGTTGGTTATGATGCTATGGCTCCTAATGTGTGTGTGTGTGTGTGTGTGTGTGTGTGTGTGTGTGTGTGTGTGTTTGTAGAACAAGCCCGCCTCGGCGTGTGAAGGAAGACTACGCACTGGGTATCATCTCCCTCTTCCCCTATTTGGCTGACCCAAGGAGCAAGCTTGGCTATGTAATTAGCTTTCCTCTGTAGTCTTTTTTTTAGAATTTGGTTGTATAAACTCTGATTTAATGAAGTGTGAATATCAATGAATTTATAACTATTTTGCTATTGTAAAACATGCAGTAAGAACTCTTTGTCTATTTGTTATATTTGTCATAGGAACATTATTACAACGCAGAAGATGGAAGTGGCTATTTGGCTTGGAGAATTAAAACTCTGCAGAAAGAAGCATCAGAGGGACGAGTTAAACGTCCACGACCTTCACAAGCAGGTGACTTATTTAAGTTATTGTTGAAACACATAATAGCACACAGTTTATGGTTATATTTCATTATCTCTCATAGCTAATATGGCCATCAAGTGCAGGGACTTGTAGTTTAAATCAAACACCGTCTGTAGTTTTGAGAATACTTTGGTGTCTGGGAAAATAATAAGTAAGTGCATTTTGTGTGTATATTTTCTGTTATTTCAGGTGGGCCATCTGTTGATAGAGATCCTTGCAAGGAAGGCAATTGGTTGAGCGATGAACGCCAGTGTCAGGAAGCAATTGCTCTGATGAAGCACACAGCTGATGAATCGGTGGTGACGGAAAAGATGAGGTTGACCCTAGTCTATCGCCAGAAGATTCTGCGTGACACTGACAAATCAACTGATATCCTATCCATTTTTCCAAGATTCATGGACATACCAGGCCTGGTTAGTCTATAAGTATTCTTAAAAATGTGAATTCCAGAGTGATACTTCAGCTGCATTTTATACATCACTGATTTCTCCACTGTCTCTTTTGTAGATTGAGCAGGATTTTGCACTTCTCTTTGGTGACTCAACCTCTGCAAAGCTGATGGAGAAATGGTCAACCAACATAAAACCAAAAGTCATTGCACAGAGCCGTGGCCTGACACAGACTGCGGATCTCCAAGACCTCATCCAGAATGCTCTTGCTACTGAAGTTGAAGAAGGTAACAGTAATGACAGCAGAAAAATAATTGTCAAAAAATATTACCAAACAAATAACCCAAGTCAATGTGTTGGTGGTGAATGGATAAAGTCCACCACTCCACACTATCCTTTTACTTTTATTCTTGTCCTCCTTAATGTGCATGTAAACAAGAAATAATGACTATCATCGCATATGTCTCGTAGGTCACTTTTGGTGTTTACACACAGTTACTGTTATTTCCTAATTGCATTTTAGACAACTGGGGTCTTCATTCGTTTTATATGTGCATCTTGTCTGTCTTGTGTAATCCAGGTTGGGACAGTGACATGTCGTCCATACTGTTGCTGGTCCACCTTCTACCACCCTCCAATCCAGGGCGCAAAAGGCCAGGAAAGATTTCCGCTCATCGAGCCTGTGATCATGTGGTGAAATTCATCAAGGTGAGGTTTCAGTCTAAAATAGTTTTGCCTTGGAGCCCTCGGAGGGGTTTGAGAAAGAGACAGCTGGGGGAGGGGGAAATCTCAGTTGCAATTGGTATATTTTATTTGTTAATACTAAAGAGGGCATTGGCAGGCTTATGATGTGGTCAAGGGGGTGTGGCAGGCTTATGATAAGGTCAAGGGGGCATTTGTTCTAAAAAGGTTTAGAACCACTGGTCCTTAAAAGGTGAACTGTGTAGGATTGTGTGCGAGAGTTGGTATTGCAACTAAGCTGCTCATTGAAACTGTGCTGCTTAATGTGCAGCTAAAATGTCTGTTTCTAGAAATTCAAAATGGCAGACAGTTCATGCATGAAAAGTGATGGTGGTGGTAAGTATACATGAAAAAGGTACCCTTTGTGAATGGGCAGCATGGACCTTGGAAATAGCCTACAAAAAATGCACACTGCCCATTCGAAATAAAAGCTGATGGTTAGATTGAAACTGCTCCAAAATGTCTTGTTCTTCTTTTGACAAGACATAGATGAAAGAATAGCAAAACTGTATTAAAAAACATACATGTTTCTTTAATATATACATGCAGTACAATTATATTTCTCCAAGCTGTTCTGAAGGTACCTTTTTGTCTTTACTTTGTGTGAAAAAGGATTAATGAATATAGTAATTCTAACTTGATTTGTATAATACCTTTTTATTTTCCAACTTTCACCAAAGCCATAGTTATTTTGTCACATACAATGATGATGGCTAGTTTGTAATGTGTAAAACCTCTTTATACAGGTTTTCTCTTGACATTAGGTCTCTTGTGTGTTTCCTTTCACAGACTGGTGCCAGCATTCAGGGCCATTTGGATGGCATCACACAGAGTGTCCAGCCATATCTACTTGCAGTTGGACCAAAGAAAAGTATGATCCAATCTTACTTCATTGTTGTTGACAAACAGGCCTTGCCATGCAAGTCCTCCAATTCACTGGCTGCATTCGATGAGCTTTTTAAAGCTCATTATGTTTTCGGTACCACTTACTGCCATGAGCTCACAAATGTGTTCACTTTCTTGCAAACAACCATCTATGACATAGATGTTGAAATTACCAAAGTCAATCCAAGAGTAGCTGAGCTTAGAGCAAGAATGCTGCAGTAGACAGAATGATTTGTTTCATTTGTCAGAAGAGTCATGCTGATGCTAATAGCCTCATACGGCACTTCAAACTTGTTCATGGCCCTCTAATATGTCATTATCAGCTCTCACACAAACAGCCAACTCTGGTCTGAACATTCTTCCATTGACCTTGGCCCATTTAACTTTCAGAACCCTGGCCCGAACTGGTACTTCAAGTTTTTTTGCCACCTTACCACCAAACTTCATTTCATTCAAGGAGACCATTTTTCCAGGACCCATTTTCAATTCGTTTGGATCAAATGTTTGTCACAAGTAAGCCATCTGGCACTGGTGTTTTTTGGCTAAAGTTTTAGTGATGTTTAGTGAACTTTTCAGCTGTTTTTTAAAAACATTGTGTGGCCTCGCATCTCATGCACCATGTATGTAACAGGGGCCCAATTTTACGTATACACATGGGATAATGCACCATGAGATGATGCTTAGTAACAACCTTTTGTTAGGATATAAGTCCTTGAACAAACCATGGTGCTCTGAAATTAGGTGCTTCAAATATATGGTGATGCCTTGCGATATAACTGAAGAAAAAGCAATGTTGACACTTGAAGTACCCGTTAGGGCCAGGGTTCTGAAAGTTAAATGGGCCAAGGTCAATGGAAGAATGTTCAGACCAGAGTTGGCTGTTTGTGTGAGAACTGATAATGACATGCCGGTTTTCCATGTATTCAAGAATGTTCTCATCAAAGATGAGCAGGTTATCTTGATGACAGATGCTCTTAAAACACGTTGTTTAGATGAACATACCCATGCATACAAGGTTTCACATACAACTGGAGACCCTTTTGTGTTAGACATTAAGACTCTAATGTACAGGAATTTTGATGTACTGACATCACATGGTACTGATGACGATTAGTTTATTGTACCTCATTGTTTTCTGTAATCCTGATTTCATCTCTCTCTCTCTCTCTCTCGCACACACACCCTCTCTCTCACGCGCACGCACACACACACCTTCTCTCTCTCACACACACACACACACGCGCACGCACGCAAACACACACACACACCTTCTCTCTCTCTCTCTCTCTCTCTCTCTCTCTCTCTCTCTCTCTCTCTCTCTCTCTCTCTCTCTCTCAAATGTTTGTCTTTATTTTATGTAATTGCACTGTTGCATTTTTTATTTATATATGTATATTTGTCCATTGTGAAGGAACATTTTTTTTCATTTATTTGTTATTTTATTGTACTACTATTTTACTACTATTGTATATTTAATTTATAATATACTATTGTATATTACTAATGTACTATTTTATTATTTTTACAAGTTTTTTTTGGAATTTGTAATGATGTGAAACTGAAAATAAACTAAGACATGGGAGTACAATTTGTTGATTTTTATTGGTTTCTCTGGAGAGAGTTAGTTTTTAACTCTTTAATTGATCATAAACATCTCTTGATGTAGAGTAAAAAAAAAAGTCAGAGTTAAATTAAACAACTCACAATAGAGTTAAAAAAATGTCAGAGTAAATTAAAACGACTCATAATAGAGTCATGTTAACTCTGAACTGAGTATATCGTATGAAGAGTAAATTTCAAAACACTCTAATTTGAGTCTAATCGCATCACGCAGAGTAAAAAATTTACTCTAAATGGAGGAGAATTTACTCTAGAAAAAATACTCTTTCAAAAGAGTATTTTTTACTCTTTTTAGATAGGGACCAAATACTATCTGTGGCAGAGTAAAATTTTCTTCAATTTGAGTAAATTTTACTCAGGAAAATTTCCTGTGTACCTTTTATTAGGCACTGTCTCAGACAAGCCAGACAAGAGACATGAAAATCAAGAACAAGATCAAGAACAAGCTGGCTACTATTTGTTGTGACTGTATGGTTATATACTTGTTGCATAAGCAAATTAGAAAAGGATTCATTCATTCATTCATTCATTCATTCATTCATTCATTCATTCATTTATTTAGTTGAACCATAATGACTTAGTTTTATATATAGCGCCTTTCAAGTAACCCAAGGTGGCTTTCCAACAGGAGATGGTGCTAGGGAATAGAGGGGAGAAGAGAGGAGACACACACACACACACACACACACACACACACACACACACACACACACGGACGTGACACAAAACAGAAATAAAAGTCTGTCATCCCAAACTTTCGTTTGATATCTTTCTTTACTGTCACTGAAAAGCATATAAAACAAACAATGAATTCTTAACTCCGATCAAAACAATTAACTGAAATGTGACGGTCAAAAGACCGGGGAAGATGCTCCTAGGGTTCGTAGCTTCTCTTCTGACGTCCTTCATGCGTCCTGACGGTTTTGTATCAAATCAGCAGCCAATCAGAATACACCACAGTAACTAGTATCTAGGTAAACGTCTACATTATTAAAAAAAATGAATTCGTATAATACTAAATACGCATACAGCAATTCTTATACACCTACATTAATAATTTGCCGAGCGCTGCATTTGACATCCCTGATCTAGAGCTGTATGCTTCAGACAAAAATACTGAATCAAACCAAGATAACGCAAAACACGCCCACTCAATGCAAAAGTGTGTGTTCAAGTTGGGTCTCCTAAGGGGGCGTTGTCCCCTACTACTTATTCTCTTTTTGAGGTGTTTGCACAAGACGTGCGCTACCGCCATCTACAGCGCTAAGGGGACTTCATTGATTCTCAACCTCAGGACTACGAAGGTCTCCTAACCGAAGGTCTCCTAAAGGGGCGTTCACCCGACATAAAGTGGATACCGGAAAAGAAACAAAATGACGCTTCTTGTTACATCCACCTTCTTTGCGTCAGAGGCCGCTGTAGTTGGCCAACCATGTGACACTGATGCCTCTTGGTTGCCATGTGACTGAGGGAGGCCATCATCTTCTTGAGTTGCACACTTCAAATCCATTTAGCCATCATCATCATCATCATCATCATCATCATCATTATTATTATTATTATTTTCCCCTCCAACATGGACAAAACAGTACCAGGAACATCCATACTGTAAGTGGGGTGCAGGGGAAGCAAAAACAATTTCAAAAATAGAACTGTTAAAAGGATTTCCATCCTCTCAATATCAATGCTGTTCAACAAATGGTAAATGGTAAATGGTATTGGTAATGGTGGACTGCATTTATATAGCGGCTTTCCACTCCTTTGAGCACGCTTACCCATTCACATTCACATTCACACACCAGTGGCAGTGGCTGCCGCGCAGGGTACCATCTTGCTGAAGGACACACATTGATGATTTTCCAAATACTTTTAGTCTTCATTATTATTATTATTATGATTTTTCATCATGTTGCCAGGCCAACATGGACAAACAGTACCAGAAACATGGGGGACAAGCAAAAACAACTTAAAAAAATAAAACTGTTGAAAGGATTGCCATTGTGAGGGTCTCTCTGGATATAAATGCTACCCGCATTTCGGGACCTGTACACTTCACATTGTTCCGAGAGGGCAATGAACATCCTCAAAGACACAACTCATCCAGCACACAGACTGCTCTGCTCTCCACTCTACAAGACACAACTCATCCAGCACACAGACTGCTCTGCTCTCCCTACTGCTACAAGTACCATCAGGGCAGCGCAACTTGTGGTGCCGCACAAGCAGATGGTTCCATCCCATTGGTCAGACAGCCCATTAGTCAGACATCACATTAGTCCAACCACACATTAAAACTATGCCCAAACAAAAACAATTCCTAACCCTAAACATCATAAAAGGCATATTCTGTCAGCACACTATTATAAAATCATAATTTTGTAAATACTGTACTCACTTTTAACACATTGAATACCGGCGGTGTATACAGAATGATGTCGTAGTATACCCTTTTTTGACGTTTGTAGAGTCACAGCATATTATGTGATGGGGCCACTGAAACAACAAGCACGCTACAGGCTACAGGCTACAAGACGGCAACATCACAGATAGCCTACCATGCCACAAGGTGTAGGGCTACAGAGAGTACGGGCATCAATTTAGAGTCATCACAACGCGACGTCATCAATGCAGGGTGACAGGTTACATGTACGGTTACTGTTCTTGGGTTGCCACCGAGACATCATTGTGATTAAAATGTTCAAATGTCATGACACAAGCTGATGACTGGAGACGCAGCTGTCACACACACACACACACAAACGCACACGCAGACACACACACACACACACACACACCGGAGGATGCTCCTAGGGTTCGCGGCTTCTCTTCTGACGTTCTTCATGCGTCCTGACGGTTTTGTATCAAATCAGCAGCCAATCAGAATACACCACAGTAACTAGTATCTAGGTAAACGTCTACATTATAAAAAATGAATTTGTATAATACTAAATACGCATACAGCAATTCTTATACAACTACATCAATAATTTGCCGAGCCCTGCGTTTGACATGCCTGCTCTAGAGCTGTATGCTTCAGACAAAAATACTGAATCAAACCAAGATAACGCAAAACACGCCCACTCAATGCAAAAGCGTGTGTTCAAGTTGGGTCTCCTAAGGGGGCGTTGTCCCCTACTACTTATTCTCTTTTTGAGGTGTTTGCGCAAGACGTGCGCTACCGCCATCTACAGCGCTAAGGGGACTTCATTGATTCTCAACCTCAGGACTACGAAGGTCTCCTAACCGAAGGTCTCCTAAAGGGGCGTTCACCCGACATAAAGTGGATACCGGAAAAGAAACAAAATGACGCTTCTTGTTACATCCACCTTCTTTGCGTCAGAGGCCGCTGTAGTTGGCCAACCATGTGACACTGATGCATCTTGGTTGCCATGTGACTGAGGGAGGCCATCATCTTCTTGAGTTGCACACTTCAAATCCATTTAGCCATCATCATCATCATCATCATCATCATCATCATCATCATCATCATCATCATCATTATTATTATTATTATTTTCCCCTCCAACATGGACAAAACAGTACCAGGAACATCCATACTGTAAGTGGGGTGAGGGGAAGCAAAAACAATTTCAAAAATAGAACTGTTAAAAGGATTTCCATCCTCTCAATATCAATGCTGTTCAACAAATGGTAAAATGGTATTGGTAATGGTGCACGCTTACCCATTCAGACTCATATTCACACACCAGTGGCTGCCACGCAGGGTACCATCTTGCTCAAGGACACACATTGATGATTTTCCAAATACTTTTAGTCTTCATTATTATTATTATTATTATTATCATTATTATTATGATTTTTCATCATGTTGCCAGGCCAACATGGACAAACAGTACCAGAAACATGGGGGACAAGCAAAAACAACTTAAAAAAATAAAACTGTTGAAAGGATTGCCATTGTGATGGTCTCTCTGGATATAAATGCTACCCGCATTTCGGGACCTGTACACTTCACATTGTTCCGAGAGGGCAATGAACATCCTCAAAGACACAACTCATCCAGCACACAGACTGCTCTGCTCTCCACTCTACAAGACACAACTCATCCAGCACACAGACTGCTCTGCTCTCCCTACTGCTACAAGTACCATCAGGGCAGCGCAACTTGTGGTGCCGCACAAGCAGATGGTTCCATCCCATTGGTCAGACATCCCATTAGTCAGACATCACATTAGTCCAACCACACGTTAAAACTATGCCCAAACAAAAACAATTCCTAACCCTAAACATCATAAAAGGCATATTCTGTCAGCACACTATTATGAAATCATAATTTTGTAAATACTGTACTCACTTTTAACACATTGAATACCGGCGGTGTATACAGAATGATGTCGTAGTATACCCTTTTTTGACGTTTGTAGCGTCACAGCATATTATGTGATGGGGCCACTGAAACAACAAGCACGCTACAGGCTACAGGCTACAGGCTTCAAGACGGCAACATCACAGATAGCCTACCATGCCACAAGGTGTAGGGCTACAGAGAGTACGGGCATCAATTTAGAGTCATCACAACGCGACGTCATCAATGCAGGGTGACAGGTTACATGTACGGTTACTGTTCTTGGGTTGCCACCGAGACATCATTGTGATTAAAATGTTCAAATGTCATGACACAAGCTGATGACTGGAGACGCAGCTGTCACACACACACACACACAAACGCACACGCACACGCAGACACACACACACACACACCGGAGGATGCTCCTAGGGTTCGCGGCTTCTCTTCTGACGTTCTTCATGCGTCCTGACGGTTTTGTATCAAATCAGCAGCCAATCAGAATACACCACAGTAACTAGTATCTAGGTAAACGTCTACATTATAAAAAATGAATTTGTATAATACTAAATACGCATACAGCAATTCTTATACAACTACATCAATAATTTGCCGAGCCCTGCGTTTGACATGCCTGCTCTAGAGCTGTATGCTTCAGACAAAAATACTGAATCAAACCAAGATAACGCAAAACACGCCCACTCAATGCAAAAGCGTGTGTTCAAGTTGGGTCTCCTAAGGGGGCGTTGTCCCCTACTACTTATTCTCTTTTTGAGGTGTTTGCACAAGACGTGCGCTACCGCCATCTACAGCGCTAAGGGGACTTCATTGATTCTCAACCTCAGGACTACGAAGGTCTCCTAACCGAAGGTCTCCTAAAGGGGCGTTCACCCGACATAAAGTGGATACCGGAAAAGAAACAAAATGACGCTTCTTGTTACATCCACCTTCTTTGCGTCAGAGGCCGCTGTAGTTGGCCAACCATGTGGCACTGATGCCTCTTGGTTGCCATGTGACTGAGGGAGGCCATCATCTCCTTGAGTTGCACACTTCAAATCCTTTTAGCCATCATCATCATCATCATCATCATCATCATCATCATCATCATCATTATTATTATTATTATTTTCCCCTCCAACATGGACAAAACAGTACCAGGAACATCCATACTGTAAGTGGGGTGCAGGGGAAGCAAAAACAATCTCAAAAATAGAACTGTTAAAAAGATTTCCATCCTCTCAATATGAATGCTGTTCAACAAATGGTAAAATGGTATTGGTAATGGTGGACTGCATTTATATAGCGGCTTTCCACTCCTTTGAGCACGCTTACCCATTCACATTCACATTCACATTCACACACCAGTGGCAGTGGCTGCCGCGCAGGGTACCATCTTGCTGAAGGACACACATTGATGATTTTCCAAATACTTTTAGTCTTCATTATTATTATTATTATTATTTTTCATCATGTTACCAGGCCAACATGGACAAACAGTACCAGAAACATGGGGGACAACTTGAAAAATAAAACTGTTGAAAGGATTGCCATTGTGATGGTCTCTCTGGATATAAATGCTACCCACATTTCGGGACCTGTACACTTCACATTGTTCCGAGAGGGCAATGAACATCCTCAAAGACACAACTCATCCAGCACACAGACTGCTCTGCTCTCCCTACTGCTACAAGTACCATCAGGGCAGCGCAACTTGTGGTGCCGCACAAGCAGATGGTTCCATCCCATTGGTCAGACATCCCATTAGTCAGACATCACATTAGTCCAACCACACGTTAAAACTATGCCCAAACAAAAACAATTCCTAACCCTAAACATCATAAAAGGCATATTCCGTCAGCACACTATTATAAAATCATAATTTTGTAAATACTGTACTCACTTTTAACACATTGAATACCGGCGGTATATACAGAATTATGTCGTAGAATACCCTTTTTTGACGTTTGTAGAGTCACAGCATATTATATGATGGGGCCACTGAAACATGTCATGGCTCGTTTGAAACCCTCACCCTCTTAGTGGGTGAAAACCACGTGTCTCTACAAGCTTTTGTTGCCAAGAAAACCCAAGTTAAATCGAGAGAGGTATCCACCAAATTCGGCAAGAAACAGAGATATTGAGGTTTTTGTGAAACAAGTGCTGTTTCAGAAAGTCACAAGTTTAAACAGGGACCAGTTAGTTCAATGATATGAAATTGGTACAGGCGCTTAGCTCCGTTGTGTTTTGTGTGCCGAACCTTGACAACAAATCCCAATGATCTGATGCTTAGTGTAGCCTAGCCTATCTGAGCCATTCGTGAGATGTAGCTATTATGTCACTATTATGTAGCTATGCTATTAGCTTCTGACTGCTGCCATACAGAAAGTTTTCATGTGGGGGCAGTCATGAACAGAATAAACAATTGAACTTATCTTGTCTTCGATCAAGCTTCCAAATCCGAGGGTATTAATCTCATCATAGTTCGGGTGCCATTTGCATCTAGCCAAGATAAGGATCCATCCCCAGAAAGCTGTACTCAGTCAGACACGATACTCTCATATTGCGTGGAGGAAGCGCCATAGAGTGGAGGCCGACCGTAGGCTAGTAAGTAAACAACATATAGGCTACATGCACGCTACAGGCTACAGGCTACAAGACGGCAACATCACAGATAGCCTACCATGCCACAAGGTGTATAGCTACAGAGAGTACGGGCATTAATTTAGAGTCATCACAACGCAACGTCATCAATGCAGGGTGAAAGGTTACATGTACGGTTACTGTTCTTGGGTTGCCACCGAGACATCATTGTGATTAAAATGTTCAAATGTCATGACACAAGCTTCTGACTGCCATTTTCATAATTTGAAGTCGTCAAATCACAAATATTATGCATTGAAGGGTGTAGATTCCAAATTTAACGTTAAAACGTAAAAACATATTTTTACCATTGGGTACTCAACGCATGGGCATGAAATAAGTACTTTTACGTACTTGGTACTCAATGTGTTAAGTGAACTGGAAAATTAAAACTATGCCCAAACCAAAACAATTGCTAACCCTAACCGTCAGTAAAGTTATGTTTTTGTCTGGAAAGATGTGCCCACGTGTACCCTAGCCTACCCTAGTAGCCTGACCGTGCGGTCACACCGCGGGCGTTGAACGCGTGGAAAGATGCGGAAGTAATTGACTTTGTATGGGAGAGGTGGCGGCAGATGCATGAAAAGCAGCAAAGTGTTTCTAGAGGCGAGGGCGTCAAAAGCCGAGGGCGTCAAAAGTTGAACTTCATCTAAAAAATATGTAATGAGCTCGGCGGCAGCAGACGGCAGCCAATGGAATGTTCACATTTTTCTAAAAACGAGATTCCTGGTCAAACGCTTCAGGTTGAATCGTTTGCCGCGTTCAGCGCCCCTGACCTGTGCTTTCCGGGCAGGAGTCAGCAGCGTTTTAGTTCTTTCAACGCCGGCGGTGTGATCGTGGCTTGCAGCCCAGCCTGAGCGTTATGCTCCTCTAAGGCTTATTGTCTGTCTTATGGACTGTCGGACTAGTACACGGAGGGTATTTCTCAAAACAGTTCTCATAACAGTTATGAATAACTATGAATCTAGCTTATAATGCTTTATAAATCCAAGGGTGTCACGAGTGCTCATGACTGGCTATAAACTACAGGCTTCCTGATGGGGCTTATAGTACATTATGAGTACCTAAACCCCTCTATGGACAGACCTGGATGATAAACTGTCATAAGATGCTATAATGTTTCATGTGAGATCATAAGTCGTCAATGTGTGCTCTAAGTAAAGTGAAGTTCATATAGATGCATCTATAATGCACTGTATAATGCACCTCTATAATGCATCATAATGTACTGTAAGCCCCATCAGGCAGCCTGTAGTTTATATCCTGTCATGAGCACTCATAATACCCTTGGATTTATAAAGTATTATAAGCTACATTCGTGGTTATGCATTACTGTTAACATAAAGCATCATGAAACATCATCGGTGTAGTCGTAATGCTTTGTAAGTAATTATAATGTGCATTATAATTTGTTATATATGCGCTCATAATGCGCTATAGATATGGGCTTCATAGAAAGTGTTACCATATTTTCTAGTATGGTCCAAGTACAGTCATTTTTGCAGCTAAAAATGGCTATTTCTGGAAATTCAAAATGGCGGACCATGGAGAAGATTCCCCTTTTCATGTAAGAAAAGTGCAATTTTTTCAGTCATAATGAATACTTGGAATTTTATGGTGGTGGTAAGTATTCATAAAAAAGGTAACATTAATGAATGGGAAGCATGAATTCTGGGAATAAACAAGTTAAAATCTCACACAGTGTCCCTTTAACACATTTACCCCTCTGATATCACACTCACATTCACACAGCAGTGACAGTGGCTGCCACGCAGGGTACCACCCTGCCACCAGGAGCAATTAGGGGTTGGTATCTTACTCAAGGACACACACTGAGGATCTTCCTGAGGCCAGATGCATTATCATTATTATTATTATTCTATTGTTATTCTTCGTCATGTTACCAGGTCAACATGGAAAAACAGTACCAGTAATATCTGTAAGTGGGGTGGGGGAAGCAAACAGAGGCGACTCTACGTTCAGTTGAAACGAAATGTCAAAGGCGTGAACATTTGAAAGAAATGTACCACTACTGTACTTGCTGTAGCAAAGTGTGAGCTGTTATTCACCATCCAGCGGCTTGGGGGCCCCAAGTGGCCAAGTTATCGTCCTGAGTCCAGATGCAGACTTAACCTGTGAAAACACAGCATTGTAAATGTGCTGTTACAGGAATGAAAAATGAAAAAAGGTCGCACCATGCATAGGTTTCTTTTTATTTACACAGACGCGTTTCGGCGCTCTGCCTTCCTCAGGGCACACTGAGGAAGGCAGAGCGCCGAAACGCGTCTGTGTAAATAAAAAGAAACCTATGCATGGTGCGACCTTTTTTCATTTTTCAGTTACAGGAATGGCAATGGCCGAGTCCTAGTGAATTACTAATGGTCCTGTGCAGAGCTCTAAATTAGCACCAGCCAACTGGCCAAATGCTGGTGAAATGTCAGTTTGGCTGGTAGAAAAGACTAACTTACCAGCCACTTAGACCTATTAGTGAGTGTGTGTTTGGCTGGTAAGATTAAAGGCCAACTTCCGATAAAACTCAGTTTTACTCACTCCTTTCGAAGATCGGACGGTCACCCCAAGTTAAACTCACTTGCAAGGCTCTCATAGCGGTGCGTCAACTCTCCTGGCTGTGTTTCCCGGTGTTTCCCAATTTACATAAATAATGCAGAGAAACGAGCGAATCACGAAAGCCTTTCTGTGTTTCGTCACGTCGAAAGAAGGCGTTGCCCACAAAGGTTTATATCGACCCATTTATCTAAAAACATGTCGAGTAATTTTTTTCTGCTTGTTTTCAAAACAAGCAACGTCTGGTGGCCCGAAACATAGCTTAGCTTAGCTGTCAGCTGGTTGCTACTCTCAGGTACACACACAGCACAAAGCCTCATACATAAAGCCTGCTCACTCCGGTTGCTCCGTGCCTGCAGCTCGCCTAGGGGTCGCTGTGCCAATCAGAGACGCATTTCCACGAGAAACACGG
>NC_085876.1:50700746-50713246 GCF_034702125.1 Engraulis encrasicolus
GAGAAGAGAAGAGAAGAGAAGAGAAGAGAAGACAAGACAAGACAAGACAAGAGAAGAGAATGAAAAGAATAGAGGAGAGGGGAGGAGAGGAGAGAAGAGAGGAGAGGGGAGGAGAGGAGAAAAAAGTGAAAGAAAGCCGAAAGCCCATTGGGAAACTCCAACTCCCATTGTCATTGTGACACAGCACTCACAGCACACAAGTGAACACTGCACACTGCACACTGCACACAATGAAATTGCATTTATGCCTCACCCGTGCAAGGGGGCAGCCCTCAGTGGCGCCCCATTGGGAGCAGTGCGGTGGGACGGTACCATGCTCAGGGTACCTCAGTCATGGAGGAGGATGGGGGAGAGCACTGGAGGAGAGGAGAGGAGAGGAGAGGAGAGCCTGAGGCTCTATGTTGTGATGACGGTTTTGCTTGTTTATTACCGGTATGTTGTTTTTGTTTCTTGTTTACTTCCTGTGTTTGATTTCATGAAGGTTTGAGCGGGCTTCACCCAACAAATCTGTCTTCTTTTTAGGGTGCTAACCAAAATATTGTAAAGCTGAAAAGTTTCTGATTTCAAAATAAAAAACTGTGTACACTGTATATACACACTGTATAATGCCATTGGCGTGTTTCTAAAAGGTCTCTAGGCCTGCATGGTACATATTGCTGTGTTAATTCAAATTAAGATTAACAAGTGTTAAACTCAACTCTCTAAGCATTAATTGAGCACTGCAAAACCGAACTGATTACTTTCATAGTGTTAAGTCCGCACCCCCAGTATATCCACACACGATACTAATGTTGAATTAACACTGCAAAACCGAAATGATTACTTTCATTGATTGTAACTGGTTACTTTTAGGGCACTCATGGATAAGTGGTTAGGGCGTCAGACTTGTAGCCCAAAGGTTGTCGGTTCGACTCCCGACCCGCCAGGTTGGTGGGGGGAGTAATTAACCAGTGCTCTCCCCCATCCTCCCCCATGACTGAGGTACCCTGAGCATTGTACCGTCCCTCCACACTGCTCCCTTGGGGCGCCATTGGGGGCCTGCCTCCTTGCATGGGTGAGGCATGAATGCAATTTCGTTTTGTGTAGTGTGCAGTGAACACTTGTGTGCTGTGGAGCGCTGTGTCACAATGACAATGGGAGTTTCCCAGTTGGGCTTTTCACTTCACTTTCACTTTCATAGAGTTAATCCTCCTGTTATCCTCGGATTTAGGTTACATCCGTGATCCTTGGGGTCATTTTGACCCCAGCCATTTAAATGTCTACAAAATCAGTAGAAGCAAAAACTTTTGCATCGGTTTATGCCTCAGAAGTTGTCTTGCATTAGTTTTGGCCCTCGTCCACATCATACATATTGTTAGTCATCAGAGCCATAAATAAAGCAAAAAGTTCTGTTCTAAATAACTTATGTTCATGTATTTGACATAATCTAGACATATTGGAACATGTATTAGGAAGATATGGATGTTCCATTTATGTTTAATACATTTAAAATAATTTGGGGTCAAATTGACCCCAATTTCACTTTTTTCACATTGACCCCATATATTTAGGAAAAGTCATCAAATATGAAGCAAAAATTGATGTACTTCATGTATTTTTCAGACGTTAAACATTGAAAGGGGTCATATAGGCCCCAAGGATAACAGGAGGGTTAAGACCGCACTCCCACTGCACCCACAGGACAGTGTTGAATGAACACTGCGAAATCATTTAATCTTAACAGCCTCCAGAAGAGGACTTTCCATTAGGCAAACCTAGGCAATTGCCTAGGGCCCCGACCAAATCTGCCCTCCAACTGTCACACCAGTCACGTTAAACACGCAAAAAAATAGGCTTGATCTCAATTTGTCACTTATGTACAGTTATCAAAGATAGGCCCACTGTATATAGACAAAACACTTAAGTTGCAGCATAACACAGAATGTATATGTCTATACACTACTCTCCAAAAGAGTTGTCGCCTATCCATCACAGCTAATAACCTGACTTTCAATTAATCACTTGGCTTCAGAAGTCACTCATATGAAAGCTACAACCCTCCCGAATGAAAATGTATGTACAAAAATAAATTTCATGCACCAAAGAAAGATTGACCCTTTATTGAACACAGACAGGGCAGATTTCCACAAGACAAAAGTTTTGTCGCCTATCGAACATAATGTGAAAATGAGCAGATAAGTCAGTTCAATTGAAAGTCAGGTTATTAGTTGTTATTCCAAACAGATGGATAGACGACAACACTTTTGGAGAGTAGTTTATAATGACTTTTGAGGGCCCCATGTTTATGTTTCACCTAGGGCCCCAAAATGGCTACATCTGCCCTGACAGCCTCTCTGGTACGAGCGAATGTGATGGATGTGACTGTGTACCTCCAGGGATGGGCAGTATTGCGATTACATCTAATTGAAATACATTTTGAAATACAAAATACTATTTTGTATTTTTATTTCATATAAGTGAATTACATGTATTTGTATTTTGTATCAAAATACTTTCCTCCAGTATTTTGTGTATTTCACAAAACTACAAATACAAATACTTTGTTCTAAAGAATGTTATTACACAATATGAACACAAGATGGTGCTGTAGGTTAAAAAGTATATGAATGCCCCTAGCTGAATTGGAGGCACATGCTTGGATTTCTTAAGCCTTGACTGCACAGGCAGTTAAATTTGGTTCAAGGTGATTGGCTAATCATTTAATTTATTCCTCAATGAGATGTTAATGTTTTCCCCATGTCATTCAAACTTGCTTTCAGTTTGCCATTTAGGGCCTTTTGTGTAGAATTGAGATATTACCTGTGCATATTGTTTTAAAACTAGCTGTATAAAGTGCGTTCCAATATGCAACCTTGCTTCCTCCACTTCTGCTTGTGGCCTCGTACCAGGAAGTAATATGTCGGGATGACATCACTAACAACAGCATTATATTTAAATATCTCATAAAAGCTCAATTGTAAAGTCCTTGTCTCATTTGCAATTGGGATGGTGAATGAAAAACAGTCTCCTTAAAGTTGTTGTGGCTAGGCTGACAGCCAGTGGCGGCTCCTGCCATTTTTTTCAGGTGGTGCAATTTCCACCCGTTATGCCAAAAAACACCATAAAGTCCACCGGACTGAGGTATATTTGTTTAGGTATCAAGATCATGTCCCTAACTTGTTTGTGCCTATAAATCCAGATATCAGATATCAATTTTAGGCAATACCTATTTTCTCCACCAGATGGCAACACTGAGCTAGTTAAGGTGTCAAACTAGGGAAATGATATTGAGAAACCTTCAAAGCAAAACAATTGCCAGTATATCATTTGCCAACAACACATTTACCATCATTTATGTATTTCCCTCATTATTACAGAATCCTATAAAATAAGTTAACACATAACCTCCTAATTGTAAACAATGCATGTTTTGATTCGAAAGAATGCAATTAAAGTGATGGCATATAAATTCAAGTCATGTAATTATTGAAGTTTTGGAAAATATGACTAAGAAAAGCATAACCAATGGTCAAACAAACATGGTTAAGTGAATATTACTTATGTGAGATTACACTGCACCATTAAACATAAATAATGTGTCATTGAACATTCTGCTATTATTGTCAGCCTTACATAAAATATTTCAACCATTACAAGCAAGTCAATGACTGAGCACAAAAGGTGAAGTTATTTAGCTACATAAGGATTCTTCCAACTTGGCTTAAGTTGGAAGAATGAACTACAGTATATGCATTGGAGCTAGCAGCACCTAATCATTATATTGATCCCATCACCATTCTTATTTCATTCATTCTGAACTAAAAACTGGAAATGTGCTTAATTCACAAGAATTGAGAGAGAGAGAGAGGATGTCAAATTCAAATGTTTTACTGAATAAAAAAGGTGTTTGAACAAAGGCACAATGGTAGTCAAGCAAGCTACAAAAAAGGATGTCTAGAATACATTATCACACTTCAAAATGCTCTGTGGGTAGCAGTAAAAGTCCAAATACAGAAATATAACACACAGAAGATACAATGATAAAATATATCAAACAACATCCAATGTCCACATACAAGCAGCTAGTAAAGTGCCAGTGCACCTCAGCATCCCCTACACTCAGGGTTTTCGTAGAAGAGGGAGAGCTCTGTGTGCAGCTTTGCTTGATCCAATATGGGGTATGCCTTCACAGTGGCATGTAGAGCATGAGCACCAAACAGATCTCCTTGCAGCAAGGTGGCACTAACCAGGGTGTCAGTGAAGGAAAAACCCTTCTTGCAGTCAAAACGGTGTCATAGATCTCTTTGACCATCCTTTGCTTCTCTTCCTCTCCCAAGGCTGTTCTTGCTCGTTTGGTAGATGGTTCTCCCTGGACCTGGTGATGTGAGGTGGAGTCCCTGAATGCAAGAAAATACAATATACAATAGGTTTTGTAAGTTGGGCCATTTGCTGTTGAGTAGTCTACATTCTACTTAAAAGACAGTTATTTCACTGTATCCTTTTAACAACATCAAACACACACACAGAACTCTTTAGTTCACAACTTTTCTTTCATTTTGTGTGTCCATAAAGGATTTTAATCTAGTATAGCCATTTCAGCAAACTAGACTACACGGCACACCTCATGCTACATTTAAATAACTTAATCATTATTGCTTTAAGCACATTTCAATTAATATGTACCGTAGTTATAGATATATTCTTACCTATGACCAGCACACTGCTTGTGAACCTCTGGAGGGCCCTTCGAGTGACGACCTGATCGAGAATGCTGGTCAGCCTGGGTGGACCGGACGTGGAAAAAAAAAACCTTGAGATCCCACTCAGCTATGGCTGAAAACTTGAGACAGCTGTCCGTGTGATTCCTTGCTTTCTCGTGCCTCTTAACTTTCTCCGAGAGCCTATTTTAATGTCCAGGCTGTACCGTCTGCCGTGTTGTTTTCTGGGTGGAAGCGAAGGCAAGGGTAGCAAAAAAAAGTGCATTGGCTACACAGCCGGCTAGCCAGGGGTTTCGGAGCAGTGGCGGCTGGTAGTCTGTCAAACAGGGGAGGCTGTTCAATTACAATATGTCCAGGGGGGGGGGGGTCTTACTTACACATCTTACATTGGTCCTGAGCCACATATGGCCTCACACACTAAAGGACTCTTGTTGAAACAAATTTGTTAATCATTAATCAGTATCCCCCTTGTAGCCTATTCATAGATAAATGTTTATTATTATTATTATTTTTTTAAATTATAGGCCACACCAATTTAATTTGTTGGTTCTCGGATTTTTTCAGGAAAAAGTTGAAGCGAGAGGGCGAAAAAAAAAATTAAAAAAAATTAGTCGTGTGGTTATACCACCTGTATATTAGCCTCACATGGACCTCCAAAGGAAGGTGCAAGACAGGCAAACACCTGGACATGGAGAAGGACAGTGTAGAAGGGAATTAAGGCAGCCAAATAGACCAGACACAAAATTAGCTCACAGGGCAATTATTATATTAATCTGGTTTGAATAAACTGAGATTACAATCAACAGTTGAATAATTGTTGTTTTTCTTTTTTAAAACTGCTATCCCACTCCACTAATTCCACTAAGAGCAATACTGTGTTTCACCGCTGCTACTGCTAACCCACAGGGGCTTCAACTTGCCATTGCATGTTTGTCTGTAAATGTTTGTAACACGTTTCCTGATTCGCTAGTCGTAATCGGCATATTGAAAGGAGTGGTTTTATTGGTTCTCTACGTCACATGACCTCCAACTACTAAAGAGACACCTCCCCGTTCATGAAAACATGCAGTCTTCGTTTTTTTTTGCGATTTCATTTTTTGGGGTATTGAAACTGATTTTTTTTTTTTTTTCATTTTGATACAAAATACAAGAGGCGAATCCGAGAACCAACAAATTAAATTGGTGTGGCCTTATTATCATTAGGCCTACCTCCGCCACATAATGATGTGATTGAGTTTGCCTTCGCTGTCTTTGTTCATTACTGGGTGCACGGCTTAACTTACCACTAGAGGTCGCAAAATCTTTAATTATTTACCAGACATTGCCAACACAGTAGGAAACAAGGACTCGCCACTCACGGGACTTTGCAGTTAACCCCTTAATGCGTGCCGTACCTCCTGAGGCACGCTGTAATAGACATTGAAAGCTAACTACTACAGTACTACTACAGTAGTACACTACTGTGACAGTGCACTGGGCCTTTAGTAATACATTACGACTTGGTCATTGCCATTCTGGTAACAGCTAATTTATAAAGCCGTGTCTTAAGGGGTTAACCAGTTGATCAGACACCACGAAAGCGCAAAAGAAAAGGTTGTTCTTCCCTACCTTTTTCACCAAGTCAATATTAGGCAGTGCTCTGCTCTGCTCCTTGATATTCATTTTCTCCTCATAAGGACGACTGGAATTCGCCAGAATTTAATCCACAATGCTTGGCATTTTGCATAGCTCTTTAGCTTTCTTGCAAGCTAGCCCTAACGAAAGTAGGCAACCTCAACTTTTGAATTGGGAGATTAAAAAGGACAAGGACGTGCCACTATTAAGACTTTATTCGCAACACTAGGTTTACAAGAATATGTACACTAAACTGGAGTACACCGCAATGAATAGCTTCCTCACTGGTTACCACGACGAAACTCACAGACAGGTCTGTGACAAAACTTCTCAGTCAAATTAATAACATATCCGCATTTCAACTACTGTAGCCTACTGACACGGGGTTCACCCAATCACAAGTCGGAGCTCCAGTCTCCGGTCCCTCCCCTCCCCTCTCTCTTCTCCATTCACTCCCAGTGAGGCTCAGTCTCAAAATCAAAAAAATTTCACGGCAATAGCCAATGACCGTTTAGCATTTTGCCATTGAAAAAGCGTATAATCCCACATGCCATTGAAGTCCATTGAGACTCGACTCGCTTGCGTTGTCATGAGCGGAAAAAAAACTCGTGCGAGCCTCGGGATCTTATTACAGATTGGTTTCATCTCTAAGTTGAGCACATGCATTTTCTATGGAGCTGGGTCTGAAATAGCAATGTTATTAAGTCGTGTAAAGCATTCGTTTACATACTATTCTCCGTGATTTTGGACAGGAGGCGGCGCCTCCCTTGTACTCAAAGAGGAATCGCCTCTGGTTTGGAGGTACCAGTTCTTGTTGAAAGATCGTGTGTAGGACTCCTCCACTTTCGAAGACACTTGCTTGGCGTTTCAGGTCTAATGGTCCTATCTGTTTGATCGTTGCTTTCTCCGCATTTGTAGTACGACGACGAAAGGGCACTTCTTTCAGAGACACTGCCGTATTCTCGCACTCAACACTCGCCATCTTGTTTGTAGAATGCTCATCATGCTCCCGCGCAAGTTGCAACATGCAGATGACGAAAGCACGTTGTTTGTGTGAGCAAAAATACCCTCATAGAAAATGTATTGGGGGCCTGATTTTTGAAAAAAACTGACGTACCATTACTGTCAATGGGAGAGCTCTAGTGCGACTCCGAGCTTGACAGAAATCGCCCCAAATGGGCGTGGTACCACCAGGCGCGACATTAATCGGATTGGACAATGACATACAACCAGTTTGACTACAGTAATCACCAGCCCTAGCAACGAATGTTACATTAAAAAAAAAACCAAACATCTGTGTTTGGTAGTGCGTCGCACAAATCGCCCCTATGGAGGAGCCGCCGTTGCTGACAGCTGAGAAACCTAATTGTTTTCGCCACGGAAGATGGGCCAGGAGGCGGGGCGAGGCCACAAGCACAAGTGGAGGAAGCAAGGTCGCATATTGGAATGCACACGTAGAGCCAACCAGTATAGTTGCAATACCCACTCTGGCCACCATGCTAAAGGGAGCGCAGTTTCAATGAGCAGTATAGTTGCAATACCTACTCTGGCCACCATCTTATAGTAGGGATGGCACAAACCGCACCGAAAACCGAAACCGTACAATTCACACACATACCGAACCGAACCGTGCAATGCGTTGCGAACCGCAATTCATGTACTGCCCAGAACAAACAGAGATTCTAGGAGTATCATATCCAGTCTCTCTGATTAAAACATTAACGTATAAGACCAATCAGAGGATGACAATTAAAATCACACCATTTTCACATTATAAGCCTATACAAACCATATGTAGGATATTTAGTGATGAGTCCGATTCTATTAGCCAATTGAAAGAGGGCATTTGGAACGCTCAGACAGCGCACATCTGACGATAGTTTAAGTGCAAGGGCAGGTTAGCACAAGAGGCAGTTCTCAGACACATGAAAAAGGTCAAATTCAACTTGCGCATCATCACTTTATAACTGCAGTTTTATAAATAGTGTTTAATATTCCCAGTGCACCATTTATCATGAACTAAAAAAAAAAGAACCGCAGAGAACCGAAAACTGTGACCTTGACACCGTGATATGAACCGAACCGTGAATTTTGTGAACCGTACCACCCCTATCTTATAGTGCACTTGTATCTCTACTTTGTCACAGAAATAATTGCTATTCTTATGGCACTGACATGCTAATTCAGACAAATTAAGTCAAGAGTGAAGGGTGACCAGTTGAGAGATGTTCTCATTTGCAGGCCTCATAAACCGGCCTCATCGCCAACGTTGGAATGCGAAGCTGTTTGAAAAATTAGTTATGATAACAGCCTACAGTATATCTCTCTTATATAGTATTATTCAACTTTTTGGTCGTGTGTTTTCCCCACTGGGATGATTAAGGCCATACATACTTACTTGGCCTACAGCAGGGCCTCTTTCTTTCTTGTTTGAGCTTTTGTTTGTTTTCTAATCATCATTTCATTTCTCAGAATTTAATTGTTCAATTAATTTCATTGTGTAAGTCAAATAGGTAGTTTTTGTACACAATGGTTTTTGTTGTATTTGTTGTGTATTTTGTGTTGTTGAAAATACAAAATATTGTATTTCAATATTAGATACTGTTACAGTTATGTATTTTGTATCTTATTTGTAACATTTTTTGCTGAGTATTTTGTATTTGTATTGAAAATACATGCAACTGTATCTTTGCCCATCCCTGTGTACCTCTAAGTCGTGTCAGAGACAGGAAACAAAACATAATGGATGATCTGCTGTTCTCTGCAGGGCTGGACTGGGGGAGAAATAGGGCCCGGGCACTTTTGGCTTAAAGGGGCCCCTCATGGGGGAGAAATAGGGCCCGGGCACTTTTGGCTTAAAGGGGCCCCTCATGGGGGAGAAATAGGGCCCGGGCACTTTTGGCTTAAAGGGGCCCCTCATGGGGGAGAAATAGGGCCCGGGCACTTTTGGCTTATAGGGGCCCCTCATAATTAACAGCGCAGAACTGACTCACCGGTGGGCACTGCACCCTCGTGGGCCCCTATTTTCAGAAATTTAAAAAATAGTTGTTGTTTTTTTCTGAAAATAGGGGCCCATGAGAGTGCGGGGCCCATTAGGAAGCACCCGCTGTGGCAGATGGCCAGTCCAGCCCATGCTACTAAGGAGCGGCGAAGAAAACACAATTAAACAACATTACCCATCATCCTCAGAGGACAGTAACAGGAAACAGCTGTTCCCGGAGGACAATGTAGTGTGAGATTGCAATATATACTTCCTGCCAAATTGTACATACACTCCGATATAAAAGTGGGAATAATAGTCTGTGTGAATTGCCCAAACACCATTTCTAGTTTTATTGGTAGCTAAGCCGCTCTCTGAGCATGCATCTTGGTCCCTGGGTGATCACTGTTGGGCTGGTTCCAGATTCCAGTATTGTACAGGCCTTATTACTTGTACAACTACTCCCTCTAGTGGCACAGAAAAGGAGTTACCATTCCTGACAGGAGCGAGGTGCCAGGAACACACATAATAACTGTATTTTTGTAGCACTATTCCATACAGGACATGCAGCTCAATGTGCTTAACAGACAGATTAACAACAATGTTAAAAACAAAAACATAATGAAATGAAGTAGAAGAGAAGAAAAACATGTATTATAAAATAGATAAAAATAAAAAAGAGAAAAATAATGAAAATAAAATAATTTTCAACAAGTGAGTTACACTTTATTTTAATGGTTCACTATTACAGTGGATCTACCACATTAGGTACCGTACCAGTGTAACAATATTTAGTACCATGTAATACCAGAGTAACACCATGTACCATCCCTAACCCTGACCCTAACCTTAGATGTAAGTACGAAATTGGTGCATGGTGTTACACTGGTATTACATGGTATTAAATATTGTTACACTGGTATTATGGTGTTAAATATTGTTACACTGGTAATATTGTTACACTGGTTACTACACTGTACCTAATGTGGTAGATCCACTGTAGTGAACCATTAGAGTTGCCAAAAAGTGGATTTGAAATAAAGGAGACGAGCAGAGACAAGATATCTTAGAGGCATAAAATCCAGAAGAAACAAAAGGCTTTTAGGACAAAGAACAACTGGCATATAGACACTATAGGATGACATTTTTCAGGAATTCCCGTGGGACACGTGATTCCTGCGGGATTCACATGAAACAGGAGTCAAACATTTATCCATCTCGTGATTGGGACAGGACAGGAATAATATTTCACGGGAGTGGGCAGGAGCGGGAAGGGTTAAATAGGATGATTATTGTTCTGAATGTCGGCTATTTCAAACCTTTCATTCGCATTTTTGCTCCTTGAGTGCATGATGATATAATAATAGGGCCTAATAATAAACATGGGGGAAAAAAACATTTTTTTCTATTAGGCTACCCAGGGTCTCTCCAGACCCCCATTAGCTTGTGTATAATTATACTGGCTATTATTATGGATACAACTGCTTACTAGGAAAATATGCATACAGGTAACAACATACAAAAAAAAAAAAAAAACAGGAGAGGGACAGGAGTGGGAGTACTTTTGAGCAGGAGCGGACAGGATTGGGAGTCGTTCCACACAGGACAGGACAGGACAGGATTTATTTTTTTTACTCTGGACCAGGATTGGGCAGGACAGGATTTTTTTTCTGGGAGCGGGACAGGACAGGAGTGAAAATCCACTCCCGTGTCATGCTCTAATAGTCACAAGGAACAGGACACTCAGAAGTAGAGATGCACAGGATCCAAGATCCGGTTTCGGATCTGGCAGGATAATAGGGTTTTTCACAGGATCCGTATCCGGCAGGATCTTAAGCAGTGGATCTGGTATCTGGCAGTTACCTAAAAATCAGGATCTGGTGCATCTCTAGCCTAGGTTTTTCAGTCAGTCTTTCACAACCCCAATTGCTGCATGGATTGAAAGAACTTTGGAAGCGGCCAGTGCAAGCAGTGTGGCAGTAAGCCAATGACTCTAAAAAATAGTTTGAGCCAACGTAATAAAAAGAGCCCAGTGTGCGAGTAGGCTATGTGTTTCAACCCTTTCGTAGGATCCGGTATCCGGTTCCGGATCCGGCAAGATCTTGAGCAGTAGATCCGGTATCTGGCAGGATCCTAAAAATCAGGATCCGGTGCATCTCTACTCAGAAGTAGCCTCAGGTGGCAACAGGGGTGGCAAAAATGTTCTTTGACCGAGACAGCAAGTCTTTGTGATGTATCAAGAGCCACGGTATCCAAGGTAATGTTTGCATACCATCAAGAAGGATGAACCACATCCGACAGGATTAACTGTGGATGCAAAAGGAAGCTGAACATAATGTTTCCATTTATTTATTATATTAACCCCTTAGCGCAGCACTATGGCTCTCTGTAATGTCACAGCAATGTTGTTATGATGTAGTTAAGCATGTTCAGCAAGTGAATAGGGTCGCCGGCAACCCCTGCTGCAGTAAGAGGCTACTTGGTTGTAGGCCTATAGCAAGAAACAGGCCTACAGGGCCACAATGTGGTTCAAATGCAGGAAATTGCATCTAATTTTTTTTTCTTGGGAAGGACCCCAAAAAAAAACCAGCGGCAATGAAGTGTCCTTTATTTTTTTCTGAAAGGTGACAACCATACATACTTTGGTAGCCTGGGTTAATTTTTAATTCATATTATGGTTGCACAATGACCAGTGACAAGAACATTAATGGCATAATGAAAACATTGATGTGTATATGGGCTCTGAATTAGGAGGGAAAAAAAACACATTTTGAGAGTCTCACTAATATACTGAATCAGTCTGATGTTGTGTAGCACACAAATGGGCTGTGTAGAAAACGGCCACCAGGTGGGAGCAGAGAGCCGTGTTTTGCATTATGCAACTGTCTTGGGTACAAAATGTGTGACTGTCTGTTCACACACACACACACACACACACACACACACACACACACACACACACACACACACACACACACACACACACACACACACACACACACACACACACAGACACACACACACACACACACACACACACACACAAAGTTTAGGCGTTGGTATTGTAACGTAGCTATTGCAGGTTTTATTCCTGATGGAGGGGTGGGTTAGAGAACACGGTCTAGGAAAATAAAACATGCCATCAGGATACTACACTAAATAAATTAAAATGTAAAACTAATTAATTAGATTACCTTCACTCGTCATGA
>NC_085876.1:50725746-50730746 GCF_034702125.1 Engraulis encrasicolus
ACACAAAAGGCCCTCGAGACATAGGTTCCCCAACAGGGCTGACCTGGGGGAGAAATTGGGCCCGGGCACTTTTGGATTGAAAGGGCTCCTCATATTTAGAGAAATAGTGCCCGGGCACTATTGGACTGAAAGGGCCCCTCATATTTAGAGAAATAGGGCCCGGGCACTTTTGGATTGAAAGGGCCCCTCATATTTAGAGAAATAGGGCCCGGGCACTTTTGGACTGAAAGGGCCCCTCATATTTAGAGAAATAGGGCCCGGGCACTTTTGGATTGAAAGGGCCCCTCATATTTAGAGAAATAGGGCCCGGGCACTTTTGGACTGAAAGGGCCCCTCATATTTAGAGAAATAGGGCCCGGGCACTTTTGGATTGAAAGGGCCCCTCATGATTAGTGGTGCAGAACTGACTCACCGGTGGGCCCCGCACCCTGGTGGGCCCCGCACCCTGGTGGGCCCCTATTTTCAGAAATATAAAAAGGTGCAGGGGGGCCCACCAGGAAATGCCCGGTATGCCAGATGGCCAGTCCAGCCCTGTTCCCCACCTCCAGGGGCTCTGACAGCAATTTAATGAGAACCCAATTCTGGGCCCCCTCTCTCCCTGGGCCCCCGGGACAACTGTCCCCTTTGTCCCCCCCAGTCGGCACCCCTGCCACCCCTGCGCTTAACAATGCTGCCCTTGTGCTCAGGGTGCCTAAACATCCCCCTGCTTTAAGCAGGGCCTGTGTGTGTGTGTGTGTGTGTGTGTGTGTGTGTGTGTGTGTGTGTGTGTGTGTGTGTGTGTGTGTGTGTGTGTGTGTGTGTGTGTGTGTGCTTTGAGCAGGGCCTGTGTGTGTGTGTGTGTGTGCTTTGAGCAGGGCCTGTGTGTGTGTGTGTGTGTGTGTGTGTGTCTGCTTTGAGCAGGCCAGTGAGCTCTAAAGGGAAGCCAAACAGGCCCCCACTCTAGGGGTGTAAATCATGACGATACGATTCAATATCGATATCTTATTATTGGATGCAATGCGATTAGATTATTTTCGATACTTAACAATACCCCACGATAGGATACAATATGATTCAATTCGACTTTTTTTTCATTTACTTTTCCACCTCTATTGTGTTATGGAGCTAGGGCATTGGGCAGGGGCCAACAATTCGATTATTTGGTCCTACTGTGGCTGATATGGTAGGGCACCCGTTTACCACTCGGCCGACCCGGGCTCGATTCCCCGTCCGGGTCCTTTGCCGGTCCTTCCCCATCTCTCTCTTTCTCCCAGCTCACTTCCTGTCTCTCCTCCACTATCCTGTCTCACAAAAACCAATAAGGCTGAAAAGCCCCCCAAAAATACTTTAAAAAACCCCAAAAAAAACAATTCCATTATTTTCGATACTTAAGGATGCCCCACGATACGATGCGATTCGATTCAATGGTCAGATTGTATCGCGATGTATCGATACATTTCGATTACTATTTAGTATTTACACCCCTACCCCCAGACCCAGAAGCTTGCTCTCAAGAAGGACTTAACACCACGGTGCTTATGTGCTTAACAAACATAATATTTTGTCAGCAAATACCTGCCCTCGAATGCACTTGTAAGGCGAGGCAAGGGAAGGCAAGTTTATTTGTATAGTGCATTTCATATACAAGTGCAACTCAATGTGCTTCACATAAAACAAATACAAAAAGAAAGGAAACACGAAAGAAAGAAAGAAAGAAAGAAAGAAAGAAAGAAAGAAAGAAAGAAAGAAAGAAAGAAAGAAAGAAAGAAAGAAATCTGATTCAAAGAAAATTAAAACATCAAAACAAAACATAAAAATAAGAATGAAAACATATAATTTAAGTTAGGGGAAAGAATCTGAGAACAGCTTCGTCTCGAGTCTAGATTTAAGGCTATCAATGTTGGGTGCATTTTTTACGTCATCTGGACGCTGGTTCAAAAGCTTTGCAGCATAGAAGCTAAAGGCTGCCTCTCCACACTTTGCAGCATAGAAGCTAAAGGCTGCCTCTCCACACTTTGTTTTGACTTTTGGAATTACCGGCAAATTCCTCTCTGTTGACCTTAGTGACCTAGTTGGTGCATACAGCTGAAACATATCCAGTAGATTCCATGTAATGATTTAAACACAAGAAGCATTGCCTTAACATCAATTCTGTAGCTCAGGGTTTCCCAAACTGTGGTGCGTGGACCCCTGGTGGTGCGCGGCCTGCCACAAGGGATTGCGTGAGCTTAATAGAGCAATGGTGGATATGTGTGTTTTTTATCCAACATTAATGAACATCGGGTAGTTTTAATTGTTTGGTGAATTGTATTTTGGAACGATCCATCTGAAGTGTAATTAATAACTTCTAGACCTGTCATGCAACCATGTTCCATTGCAATGACGGCAGAAAAAAACGTCAGGTCTATTGGAAATGACGATTGCCCAAAATGTGCGGCTAGGGGGTGCGCGACCCACGTTGCAATGCAAAAGGGGGTTCGCAGGGGGAAAAGTTTGGGAACCACTGTAGCTGACTGGGAGCCAATGCAGCGATCTCAAACTGTATGCATGGATGCAATGATATCACTGCAAAGGCTCCCCACTCTAGACATGATCCCCGACCATAAGCCATAAACATGCATGTTTGCAGAGGACTAACCAGACAAGCCGTTTACAGTACAGGATACACGTGTGTGTCTTGCGGCATGAAGCCTAACAAACATTAAGCTACCGTTAGGCCAAGACAGGGCCATAATTCTGCTTCTTTTTTTTACTTTTCCCATGCAGGGCAAAAGGATGCAGCCATATATAGCCTGTGGGGCCCCTGGCAGGTGGGGGCCCCTATGCTGCAGCCACATCTAGCCTGTGGGGCCCCCTAGGCTGCAGCCATATCTAGCCTGTGGGGGGGCCCTGGCAGGTGGGGGCCCCTATGCTGCAGCCACATCTAGCCTGTGGGCCCCCCTGGCAGGTGGGGGCCCTAGGCTGCAGCCATATCTAGCCTGTGGGGGTCCCTGGCAGGTGGGGGCCCTAGGCTGCAGCCATATCTAGCCTGTGGGGGGACCCTGGCAGGTGGGGGCCCCTATGCTGCAGCCATATCTAGACTGTGGGGGTCCCCCTGGCAGGTGGGGGCCCTAGGCTGCAGCCATATCTAGCCTGTTTGGGCCCCCTGGCAGGTGGCGTAACACTGGCGTAACACTGGCGTAACACAAGTACTTCAGGCCCCCCTGCAAGCTACCAAGAATGGGCCCCGGAACGAAAAAAAAGGGCCTAGTAATATCATGTGGAGGGGGGGGGCGTTTCTTCAAGTCAAGGGCCCATGTGTGCCCCCCGCCTCGTATGGGCCTCCCTGCCTCGCGGGGGCTGCGGGGGTATACTTAATGCCCCGTCCTGGCAAGTAGGGGAGCCCTAGGTTGCAGCCACCGCCAGCTGGCCAGGGGGGGGGGTTAAAGTGCAGCCACATCTAGCCTGTGCCTTGGCAGGTGGAGGGCCCTAGGCTGCAGCCACATCTAGCCTGTGGGGGCCCCTTGGCAGGTGGAGGGCCCTAGGCTGAAGCCACATCTAGCCTGTGGGGGGCCTGGCAGGTGGAGGGCCCTAGGCTGCAGCCACATCTAGCCTGTGGGGGCCCTGGCAGGTGGAGGGCCCTAGGCGCCACACTTAGCCTGTGGGGGCCCTTGGCAGGTGGAGGGCCCTAGGCTGAAGCCACATCTAGCCTGTGGGGGGCCTGTGTTGATCCGGCCCTGTGTATGCTGCTGTGCAAAAGCAAAAGAAACTCTGAAACACTGAAGAGTGAGGACACACAGACACACACAGACACACACAGACACACACACACACACACACACACACACACACACACACACACACACACACACACACACACACACACACACACACACACACTGAGGTGTTCCCGAGCAGTTCGTCCCCCTTGGGACCACAAACTCGCCACCTCCTAACCTCCTTACGCCACACTCGGCTAGTTGGCCTCCGTTATATATATATATTTTTTAAAGATATTTTTTTGGTCTTTGTTTACTTTATTTATGACAGCACAGTGAAGATGGAGACAGGAAGCGAGTGGGGAGAGAGAGACGGGGGAAAGACCGGCAAAGGATCCAGGCCGGGAATCGAACCCTGCAGGTCAGCCGCATAGCGGACGAGTGCCCCACTGTTAGGGGTGGTTTATGCCTCGAGATCAGCGTCCCTGCGTCGTGATGCAGTGAGCCGCGCAGTTAAGGGAGTGAAGCCCCCCCCCATCACGCAGGTACTCTGGGGCACCTCCCCAAAATTGTGTCTCGACGCAGGGAGCGACGGCGTGAAGTGCGAAAATAGGTCTCTGATTGGTCCTCTCGACCAGCCTGCTCTGTCCTCGAGTCGAGAAGAAGCTACTTCCTTGTTCTAACCTTCGTCGGTCTACGGACTGTGAGCTCTTCATTAAATAAGTTGCCGTGCTTTGTCGTTTGATTTATTTACACGAACCAAAGACAACACGTGCGCTTGCAAGTTACCACGCTGAAGTTATTTGGACAGTTGAACAGTGGTTCCGAGGACGAGGAAACATTCCGCTTCGTCCTCGACAAATGAGCCACTTCTTTGTTCCAAACTACCACGGTGGCTGCCAGTGCGATCAAACATGCACGTGATATAAAGATGTAATGTTTCATTTTCATTGTCGTCGAGTCTGTGAAGCGAAAAAAACAACCGACACGTTTAGGTTACTCTTTGTATTGAAGGCAGTTTGAGCCTGGAATGACATCGCGCAGACCGTGCTTCAAAACAGGGCATAAACCAAAATTAACTGCATCATGGCTGCGACAAGCTCACTCTGTGGCACAAGTAGGAAGCATAACCCGCCCTTTAGGCCACGGCGGGGCCGGCCTCCGTTACATACAGGACGGACGGACGGTTCTTTCCACTACAGTGGTTCTTAACCTGGGGTGTGGGCACCCCCTGGGGCTGCGCCTGAGATTTCAGGGGGTGCACAGGATTTTGATTATGTTGAGGTTGCGACCAAAATTTTGGTTGGGAACATTATATTTAGT